>NC_041364.1:22447475-22747475 GCF_900634415.1 Cottoperca gobio
GCTAGCATTAGATCGTAACTAAGCAGGAATCACTCTTCCCCAGCTCCACCCTTTCGTCAAATTATGGTCACTTTCATTTCCAAAATGGAGACGACCAAAATGCCATACTCGTAGTCCTCAAACCAATGGGTGACATCACTGTGACTACTTCCACTTCTTTTATATAGTTTATGATTTAACTCTAACACGCAGGCAGGTGGGTTTCAAGGTGACCCAATCTCCCCACAGCGATCATTACACTCACTGAACTGAACTGAACCACTGAACTCTCTTTCTCTCACTTGCTGTCTTTGGCTCTTTTCACCACCAGTGAGGAAATTGAACATTACCTCCATCATTATACCCACAAAGTCTAATTATGACCACATTGTCATACATACATATTGTTAGCCCTTATAATCACCCTAAATTACAATCAATACATCAACAGGTTCCTTTGTATTTCACGACTGAATCCATAAGCACTCTCCTCCCTCATGAACACAAAGAAAAAAAACTCATTACTGGATGTATGGCAGGTAAAGACTGAGATGGAGATGTTTTTATCATCATAGGTGTCAATTTCAGTGTGTGTGTGTGTGTGTGTGTGTGTGAGATAGATGTCAGATACATCATATGTATGCATTATTGTGGATACATTCATTTAAAGCTTGGGCATTTATTTCCCAAATAAATAAATATATATGGGTATTGAAATAAGGTGTTTTGTAATGTCTTAAGATATTTCTGTGTGTGTGTGTATTTTCAGTGTGTTGGTGGTTGCGTGCATGTGCAGATATTAATAAATTTGACTTTATTATGCTCCTGACAGGCTGTGATTACATGTTTTTGTCCCTTTTGTTGTCGGTGACGGTGGATGTTCTCGTTTCCACTGCCGAGGATGATGGGAAAATAAAAAGGTCTGTAAACACGTCCTCTTGTTATCTCTCCTTGCCTCCCACCCTCTTCCCCTCAACTACCATCCAACATTCCCCTAACTCCCCTCCTCTCTGTAGTGAGCCATTTATGGCCTTAATGATATAGAGATGTATTTAACAAGTTCTCTCTTTGTGCCTTTGTTCTTTGCCTCTGACTTCAGCAGCCATCAGCATTTGTTGCAGATGTGTGATCACACAAATTGAACCAAAGCCTTTATACATTTTTATTGGAACTCAGATCAGCGTTGCATTCCATGCATAGATTTTTTAATTTCTAATTCACTCAGGAAATAAGAGTAATCACTGATAGACATTTTTTAGTAAATGTCCATTACTGCCGTTTAAGAAAGCAGGCATAACAGCTTTCACTCACTAACTTCATGCCTTTATCCAAAGTGGCTGACAGTGAGGAGGGAACAATGAATATTTGCAGACATGTTGCTTGTCAAACATTTCCCTGAAGCTTCAGATATGATAACAACTGATAACAAGAGGATAAAAACTAGAGAGCTTACATGGCAACAGATCAATCTACATGACAAGGCTCCAAAGTGAATAAGAGGACCTTAAGCCAGGATAGTCTTTATCAAAGCAATACTATTTGAAGGGATGGCATAACAATATCATGAGCACTGACTTTAAATGAAACTTTATGATTATTGTCAGTGTCATTTGCTTTATAATGACACAACCTTATCACACCAGGCTTTCTAAAACAAAGACACTTGTGGTCTAGGCCTTTGCCATCTTTGTAGGCCTTAGGTGCAAGCAAGGTCTAGATCAGGGGTGGGGAACCTCCGGCCTCCGGGCCGTATACGGCCCGCGAGACCTTTTGACCTGGCCCTCGAGGTAATTCATAAACACACACAAAAAACACAGAAAACTCTAGACAGCAATAGACGGGGAACTGTTTTTCCTGGCCAAGGTCTGGGTCCTTGAACACAACACGTGGAGAACGTGTTATCACGTGGTCACATCATGTCAGAAAGCTTCAATATTAAACGAGACGGTCATTGACATCAGTGAATGCAGCATGGTGAGTGTAAACAAGAGAAAGGTGGAAACAGAATGTTGCACTTTCCAGGAGAAATGGACAAAGGATTATTTCGTTGTGGAAGTAAAAGGCCAGTGTGCCTAGTTTGTGTGGACGCGTTTGAGGTGATGAAAAATTATCTTGAGCGTCATTACATCACGAAACATGCCGAACTGCACGAGCTGAAAGGACGAGTACGTTTGGATAAAATTAACGCTCTTCGGCAGAGTTTGGCCCAACAAGCTCTCTGCAGAGCGAAACATACAAACATGGAAAGATGGATGGGTAGACCACCACACCAAGAACAGACTATTCCACCACTGCTGTGCAATTATCACTGTCATGTGCAATATTCACTTTATTTTCTATCAACCACTTGGTACTTATACTATTTTTTATTCTATTTAATTATTGTGTACTGCCTTTTTACTAAATAAGTTCTTTTGCTGTGACAAGATACATTTCCCCGTTGTGGGACTAATAAAGGATTGTTGATTTCTGATAAAACGTAGCTTTTTTGCACAGCATAAAAGAAAGGTGAAATGAATGGGCTGCGTCTTAATTTCTTTTCAGAGGTTATGAGTTCAATAATTAGTATGGCCCTCGAAGGATGTTCTTAATAGGAAAAAGGTTCCCCACCCCTGGGTTAGATACTAGAACAGGGGTGGCCAACCCGCGGCTCTCGAGCCGCATGCGGCTCTTTGCCCAGTTTCATGCGGCTCTTCAGTTCATATCGAATTTTATTTGTGTGTGTGTGTTTGTGAGTGTGTATGTGTGGTGTCAGTATGAGAGCATGACAGCACGTCTAATTTTGATGTGGCCCATGAGCCAAATCACAAAAATGTTTGCGATGCAGTGAACCAATCACCTTCAAGGGGGGAAAAACCTATCGTTGAGTAAACAATATCTGACCATCTGAGTTCGATCCTAAAATGGCAAGGAAAAAATGCACAGCTAAGTGAAAATATGAAGACCAACATGGGAAGTTTTATTGTGGGATAGTGGGAGAGTTCATACTCATATAAAAATGCTGCCTGACCTAGTGCAAAGTGTTTTTGCGTTTGTTAACAAACTGAAACAGTTTAAGACACTTCTTCAAAAGGGAGAATTAACGCATTTTCCTGTAAGCAAGCGGACAAGCCGAAATGCAACATTGGTTGAAACCCTGCACGAAAACTTTGAGACCCGGTTCTATGATCTACAGCTGAAAAGGTCACAGATTACGTTCCTCGTCGACCCTTTTAATGTTAAGACGGACTGTTTGAAAGCCCCGCTAGTCCATACCTGTCAACATTGGAATTTCAAAATAACAGATTTTCTTTGCCGGACTCCGCCCATATCTTAACAGCTCTCAGCCACTAATGTAAATGTAAACACATAAGGGACGGGTATATACATTCAGGTAAAATACATTTTTATTTAAAGTATGTATTACTTGTACAGACATGTTTATAAAATGTATGTATTTTATTTATTAGTTAATATCATCAATGTATTTGATGATGGATGAGTTGTGTGGCTTTTGTTTTCCCCGACGAGGACTTCCTTGCGATGGCAGATTCGGGAAACATATCCGCTACACTGCGACTGAAATCAACGCAGAAGCTGAAGGCTACATTATTAACCCCATTATTACTCTTAACCTCTGACTGGTTGGCCACCCCTGTACTAGAATATACCCGCAGACCAAACACTTTAGATGAAACCACGCCTACTTACAGTCGACGAAAGCCAGCGTGGACTGTGCCGTGATTGGCTAATAGCCTACTGTTCCTTCGACCAGCCTTGTGATTGGATGAGCTTTATGTTTGACAAGAGTGTGTGGATGAAACATTAAGATGTTACATTTTACTCATTTGGCGGCTGGTAAATTAGCTACCTAGCTTGCTAGTTCCACAATTATTTCATGCTAACAAACCTTCTAATTCACGAGCAGCAAGATATTAAACAGACACACAACCTTACACCTTGTGAATTCAAGTTTCTGTCTTTCACGAAAAGACTGGCTTGATTGCCTTGTTAACTTATTTTATATGCCGGATGTACAGATTGCTTATCCTTGCTTTCTCTCTCTGTCGACTTATATTCTTCGGAGGCAGACCACTTAATAAACCCAAGGAAAAGACAAAAGTCACGGAAGAAATATAAACTGGCGATGTACTCAACTGTGTGTGGCTGAATGGATGCGGTTTTTAGGAGGCAGACCACTAAATTAGTTAAATGAAAAGATAAAAGTGGGGCTAAAAAGATAATTGGTGATGTACTCAGCTGTGTGTGTAGTTCCGTTAGCGGTTAGCCACACACACCTTCTAAAACAGACCAAACTGAAGCAGCAGCCCCTACCGGCCGGTTAAGAGTAATGAGGAGTCAGCAGTCATTGACGGTATAAAACAGTCAATAAAAATGTTTTTCAAAACATGTAACGCATCACAACCAAGAGTGTTTGAGCATATGGTCATAAATTAGCCCAAAATATATTAGGCCGATTTGTCCACCGCTGTGCAAAATTAGCTGCAGACAAACACAGAGCACTCACTCACGCACACACACGACCGATTGCATGTTGCCCTGGCGGAGATAAAAATCATCCTCTTATTTCTGGTGTATGTGAAAAAGGTCTGTGGTAATAGCGGCTGCTGTTTGAAAATAATGTGTCAAATTTAGAATTTAAGCTAGCTTTAATCAAAGTATGCCTCTGTTAAATTTGTTTTATAACTGCATTATAACAATTTTCACCCCATGTAACACTAGCTGAAGCTTAGCTGAGCATATACTTGACAGGGATTTCAGAAGTAACATTTTAACCCTTTAAAAATCTGTGTTTTCTTTTTAAAGGAGGATGGGACAACAACTTCTTAGTTTTCCATTTGGTCTACTTAAAGTAAACTTGGCTTGGTTATTTAATGAAATATAATAGTATGAGTCATCTCTCTGTCTTTCTCCTTCTTTCTTCCCCTCTCCCCATCTGAAGTAATTTCCTCATCTATTTAACACAGTCCTCCTTCCATGTTTAAATGTAATGGCAGCAGTCTCTGCCCCATTGAACTGCTGATAAAAACCATCAGCAAGTCATTACGGAGAGAAAGGGATGTGAAAATATATAAAGAAACAGAGGAAAAGAACATAGCAACAGACAAGCAGAGAGAAACTTAGACAGGTATATGAGGGGCTGATAGAAAGAAACAGACATGGGGTATGAAACCTTTATTCAGATGCTTTAGCAGTAGAGTGCATGTAACATTCATGGATCTGATAAGCTGTTTTTTGATGGTCCATGGAGTCCTGCTAATCATACTTAAGAAGAACACCATCCTGGTTTTAATGGGCCCGCAGAGAAAGGGAGTGAGATGGGTAGATATTTCGGGAGGGCATGCTGGTAGTCGGTTCAGAGAGTCTACAGGAGTACAGTTAGTAAAGAAACCATAAAACTACTTATCATATGCAGTAAATATGCACATACATAGCAGGATAAGTAGTCCATACTTAGTATGTATTATGTAGGAAATGGCAGCTGTATAGAGAAAATTACATACCATCCCACTACTCTCTGCAATGACACACACACATGCATCATTTGTACATTTACATTATTTAATACATTGTGAGCAGAAATCTAAAATGTGAGAAACATCGTCCAACCAGGAAACAGTCATGACTGTGTAACATACCTGTCAACCCTCCCGTTTTTCCCGGGATTATCCCGTATTCTTCTTTCTATCCTGCTGTCCCCCCGTTTAAATATTTTCCTGTAATTATCCCATATTTTTAACCTTTCAAAACCGGTAAAGCTGGTGGCAGTATTATGTTTAACTTTAGCTGAAAAACCTTATCTGCCAGTAAACACACAGAAGAAGAAAACAGGAAGAATAAAACAGAAGGTGAAGACGAAAAAATATGGATGAGAGTCACAGTGAACGGGAGATAGATGGAGAAGCTGTGGGCTAAAAAAAAGTAAAAACTTTATTTAAGTACCTGCCAAATGGGAGGAGACCTTCCCTTATTTAATAAAAAGCAGAGTCGGGCAAACTCGTGTTTTTTGTAAAGTGTGCCATTCAGATATTAGCATCGCACACGACGGAATAAGTGATGTTCGCCAACAAGAAAAATCGTCCAAGCTCAAGCACGCCAAGAGGCACAAAACATCCACTGTCAATGACTTCATGTGTGACAAGAACTGTGTCGGAGGCAAACCAAGTGACCAAAGCTGAAGGAAAGATGTCAATGCTTTGCGTCAGAAATAATGTAGCCTTCAGCTTCTGCATTGATTTCAGTCGCAGTGTAGCGGATATGTTTCCCGACTCTGCCATCGTAAGGAAGTACTCGTCAGGGGGTTAGGGTTAGGGTTAACACAACTCATCAATCATCAAATAAATTAATGATAATAACTTATAAATAAAATACATACATTTTATAAACATGTCTCTACACGTAAAACATGTATTTCCTGAATGTATATACCCGTCCTTTATGTATGGGTGGGTGGCTGAGACCTGTTAAGGTATAGACGGAGTCCGCCAGAAAATTTCCCTTAGTATGAAATTCCAATGTTGACAGGTATACTGTATAATGGTACATTTTGTATGTCCATGTGAAATCGTTTATGGTTTGATACATGTTTAAATGAACCTCTGCCCAGAATATCTCTGTAACTTTCTTCTTATTCCCACAATATTTATTCTCGTGCATCTTTACAGATAAGCAAATTTTAACATGGTATCAAACTCGACCAATATATCTTAAGTAGGTACTCCCTGTTCCCTGCCTGAAGCTTGACTCAAGGTCATCATTTACGAACAGAATGTTCTAAAGTGTACAACGGTATTCCTATGTCTATCTAACACCTGCAACTGTGTGGATCTTCCACCCCTCCCCTCTCTGCTCACTGTCTATTTAATACATGAATAGTGTTCTTCTTCACCTAGACTGCTTGCACTCTGTATGAATATTGAACCTTCTCTGCGCAGAGAATAAATACTCCAAAGACAAGTTTATTTCTCAAGAATCTTCATTTCAGTATTATAGACTGGTATTAATTAAAACTTGCCACAACAACAGGAGCTTTAAAAGGGTTACTTCTTAAATGTTGTTTAACGCTGCACTGATGGATGGATTACTACCGGTCACACCAACGGTCATAGGGAGAGACTCAAAATGACCAATGAGAAACATAAAACGTCTACAAAGAGGGACAAAGCAATTACAGAGAGATGTAAATCAGCTGCAAAGAGACACAAAACAACTTTGAAAAGCCACAAAGCAACTACAAAGATACTCAAAATTACCACAAAGATGCACAAAGTGACAACAAAGAGACACACAACAACTACAAAGAGATGCAAAACAGCTGTAAAGATACCACAAGGAGACTCACAATGACTGTGAAAAACTACAAAGACACACAAAATGACTACAAATAGAGAGAAAATGACTACAAAGAAACACAAAGTGAAAACAAAAAGACACTAAACAACAATACTTTGTCTTGCTCCTATGTTGGAGAAGTGGGGGCATGTCTGTGCCCAGGGGCCCATTGTCTCCGGCCATGGCTGCAATAATCAATATTTTCACTGCTGAATTTTAGTATCCCACAATTACCCTCAAATGCTATCTGAAAACTGAAAGGACTAACTTCATGTCAAGAATATATGTATTTTGTTGCCAAGAAATGTCAAAATGAAAGATATTGAGACAAAATAGTGTCTATATTGTCTTTGCTGGTAATTGCAATCATTTTCATCTACTCGTCTCTCTTTTCTCCTACTCTCCTCTCCATCTGATGTCAATTGCACATGTTTTAAAACACACAATAACATGCTGAACAGCTTCTCATCTGATGTGATTTCCAATAGCCATTAACTACTGCCCTCTGCTCATCACTGTACAACAATGTGGCCAGACATGTACCTATTGTGTGTGTGCCCTCATGCAATTATAAAAGCAATCACAATAAGGAATGCTATGAAGAGTTCCACCCTGCAATAGTGTGTGTTGATGGCAGTAATGCTGTGTCCTGTATGCAGTCCAATCAATGTTAAATGTGCATTTTTCACAAAGCAGTGACACACCAAACAATTCATTTAGCTGAGGCTTTTGTCCAAAGCGACCTACAAAAAGTGCAAACAATCATGGGGATACAACCCCGAACAGCAATAATCTTGTAAGTACTATAGCTTCAAATAGGTACAATCGTTTGAGTGCAGAACAATACCTTCAAATAAGCAAGTGCAACATACAGAAACAATAGAATACAAATGAAACTATTAGCTATAAATAAGCCAAACCAATATAAGTGCGACATACAAAGAACAGTTATTTAGTTTTCTTCATTTGCTGAGGTGCAGTTGAAACAGGTGGGTTTTCAGTCTGCGACGGAAGGTGTGAAGACTGTCTGCTGTCCTGACATCAATGGGGAGGTCGTTCCACCATTTTGGAGCCAGGATAGCAAACAGACAGGTTTTGTTTGAGGGGAATCTGGGTCCCACTCGCAGTGAGGGAGTGGCGAGTGGATTGGCTGAAGCAGAGTGAAGTGAACACGCTGGGGTGTATGGTTCGACCATGGCCTGCATTTAGGAAGGGGTTGATCCATTCACACCATGGTAGGCCAGCACCAGAGTCTTGAAGCAGATTTGAGCCACCACTGGTAGCCAGTGAAGGGAGCGGAGGAGCGGTGTAGTGTGGGAGAACTTGGGTAGATTGAAGACCAGTCGGGCTGCTGCATTCTAGATGAGCTGTAGAGGTTGAATGGCACATGCAGGCAGTCCAGCGAGGAGGGAGTTGCAGTATTCAAGGCGTGAGATGACCAGAGCCTGGACAAGAACCTGCGTCACATTCTGAGTCAGTAGGGAACGTATCCTCCTGATGTCTAATAAGAGAACATATGAAAGTTAATTTTGCTGGACAGCTTTTTTATGTCTGTACAATTCAGCCACCACTGCTTAAGTTATCATTATATCTTTTCAGTTATTTGGTCTAAAATTTTGAAACAGGCTCACTTTGCCAAAAAAACAAGAAGTTGAATAAATATTCAGCCATGACGATAAAGTTAGTATATAACGCTAACCCTAACCCTAAACTACTCTACTCCAACACAACAAACTCTTCCTGCCACTCATCTCTCCAACTCTCACTCACGGTTTCCACTGTTGTCTTCTGGTGCAACAAGTCACCTCTTACAATATTTCAAGATTTGATTAGACACAATAGCAAACAGACCAGATCAAGCTAATTTAAGGGTCCTTTCCAAAATGTTGTCAGACACTTAAAATAAAAACAGTAGAACACTTTTAATGGACGTACATTGACGGTTACGCTATTGCCCGATAGGATTACATTTCAGCCTGTTTTGCAGCTGCATACTAGAACAATTTCAACAATTATTGTCGCCATAAGTCACTTAGACACAAAAACACCTTTTAATGGAACTAAGTCATCACTGCCATTTAGAATCGGTAGAGCAGCTTCGACAAGTGGCATAGAATAGAATATCTGTGCTTTTTTTCATGCTCACAAATACAAGATGTGACAAAGCACACTGGATAACACACAATTGTGGGCGACAAGACCAAAAGGCTAATCCTTTTTCTTCTCTGTCCCTGCTGTTCTGGAAGAGTTTAGTTTGTTTTCCTTTAGCTCATACGGAATTTGCTTCAGGGTGTTTATTTCACTTTAAGGTTTTGTTCTTTGGCACAGAAATAAAGGAGTCTTATAGAAAGATAAATTACAAGCAGACTAGAGGCTTGTATTTTTAAATGTCACACTCTTTTGGTCGTATTATATCATACCTTTCACTTTCTGTATGTGATCATATTACAATTTGCTCATACACACACACACACACACACACACACACACACACACACAAAACACATATTCTCTCACACAAGACCTTGTTGGTATGTTGGCCTTTTCGCACTATAAAGATATTGCTTATTACAGCCCGAGCCCATTGGGGCGCAGGAAAGGTTGAATTAAGCATTTGATGAGATAGGTTGTGACATGCTAGCATTTAGCAGAGTTCCGCCAGTTCCTGCTTTGCCAAGCCACTGGGAAAGGTCAATGCTAATGCCGGATGGTTAGCTCATATGCCTCACTCTGTTTTACTCGCTCTTTCTCTACTTCTCCATGTGAAGTTCTGAGTGGCTTAAAGTTGTCTTATATACACTCACACGTAATGGGTGTATGTAAGAACTGATTTCCAAGAATACATTTTCCCTGCTTCCGACTATAGAGTAAACAAGAGGTCAGAAAAGCCCCATTGGATCATTGTTTTTACTCCATATCTTGCTCAAGGACACTTCAGCAGAGTAGGTGTGTGCTGACACAGAGGGCTGACGCCCCGCTCATCCATTTAAAGAGTCACTAAACCGCTGCAGCCCCCCTGTGATCAAGCACATTCATTCTTTTTGCAGATTCCATGTTTTTCTCTCTTACTGAGGTTATTATGTGTGATTAGGCTTCAGCACAGCATTGCTGCCTGGATGCCTTGTTAGTGCATCCAGAAAGGTCACAACTAATAAACTGCAGTTAGATCAGGCTGTATATGTGATACTAGATAGTGTTCTTTGAAAAAGCAAGTTTATATATGTATATATACAGTACCAGTCAAAAGGTCTTTCCCACTTTCTCATTCAATGTGAATGAAAAAGTGTGTACACACTTTTGATTGGTACTGTATATATCATAAGCCAAATATACAGTTAACTGGCTATCAATACTGTGAATAAAACCACAGAATGTATAAGGAATGTTGTTGTTCTCATACTTTGAGTTGGACTTGAAATACTTTATGTAAATGTTACACAAGACACACATACACATATGCTTAATGACATATTCCCTCTCTTTTATACTAAGAACTACGTCAATATAGGGTACGGGTGCCAGATGCTACAAACCATCCATTTCTTGTTAAAGAAAGAATAATAGCTGTGTCCACATTAGGCAAGGCAAGGACATTTCATTTATAGCGTACCATTCAGACACGAGGCAACTCAAAGCATAGAATTATATTAAACATAAGACCCTAAGAAAACCATAAAATTGCATCTAATAGATAAAACCCAAAAAGCAAGAACAATCAAATAAGCAGTTGAAATTGCATTTTTAAAAAGAAAGCAAAAACGCAAAAGCAGGCAAATAAATTGTAATACGTAGTTAACCTGGTTTCTCCTAGGATACCACTCACTTCAACGTTGAGTTATGCTAATGATATGGAAAGCCCCATCCCACAAGTTGACACGATTGGTCCGTGAGGTATGTGATGTTTGAAACCCTGGGTGTCATATGTACAATGCAGTTTCAAGACGGAAAATCTCAGCCCTAGCGTGGACTGCTTATTTCCCTCATGATATGTTTTGTACCATATAAAAAACGCCATATGGACATGTCAACAAGGTTAACTTGATTGTAATTGGAGGGGGTCTATAAGATTGTGTTTTAAAGTGTCTGCAGATTCCAAATCCCATAACATATTTGGCAGACTTTTGGGGCAGTTGGGTGGTAACTTTCTAACTTAATTTGATACTTTGGATCATAATATCCTTCTGAACAGACGAGAACACTGGGTTAGCTTCTCTTGCACAATTCATTGTTGGTTCAGGTTCCTACTCAAGTGGTAGACAGCTCTTCTGGCCATGTTCAACCGCTGCTAAGATACAATAAATGCAACCCGTGGTGTCCCTCAGGGCTCTGGCAGAATGGAACATTATCAGGGATGCGGGTATAGTGCCTGAGATCATTTTTCATAATTAATAATAATACTTATCCAATCACAGCAAGCATACTGTCGTCAATGAGCCGTGACATACGAGCCATCCCATTTGTGAAAGTGAAAGACAACAAAGAAATTACATTTCATAGGAAGAGTTATGTGTTCAATGAGGAAAGAACAGTTTGAATGAGGTTATAGCCCATAGAATTGGTTGTGAAATAAGTCAAACAAATTATTAAACAAATTCATTTTGTGTAAAATTCATTGTCTGTCAGATAACTACAATGGCATATTCCGCAAAATAAATAAATAAATAACGAGCCGTTGGAGGGGGGTAATATTCAGATAAAAACATTTCTGAGATTAAAGTTGTACATTTCTGAGAAAATAAATCCTACAAAAACTTGAATATTCTCTGTGATTATTAAATCATACATTTGCGGGGGGAAAAAACATCCTTGACAAAAGAACACAATTTTGTCAAGAACCACATTGCTTCACTTTGCAAGGTTGGATCAACCTCATTACGCCACAGTAAACAGGGATTGCCCCAGGCACATTAGTGAGGAGGTGCAACAGTATGGAGCGTGATATCCTTCCTCATCCACATCAGCATGTTGTTTTTCTTCTGGATATGCCCAATTCACTGCAATGTGTCTTTAAAGTCTCAATGTTTTTTTTCGATAATATGGTTATTCTGGGCTAAAATCACGAGTATTTCATTATTACTAAAAACAATTCCAAAGTATTATTTGATCAGGCCATCCACTGAAGGCTTAATGCACAGCAAACTGTGGTGTGAGGAAAGTGAAGCAATTTTTTTCACATAAATATGTGACTTCATAAAATAAACTGAGAATATTCAAGTTTTTTTCTCGTAAATATGTGAGTATTGTCTGGTAAATGTACCACTTTAATTTCAGAGAATATCTCGTAAATTTGTGAGTATTTTCTGGGTATATTACCCCTCTCAATGGGCTACATAATTGGGTTTTTTTTTTTACCTACAATGGCCCTAATACGTTGTCATATATGACAGACATCAGATGGTAAAGGCTTTTCTCTTTTTTCTCATGGACCTACAAGGCCTGAAAAACTTCCATCATCACACAAAGAGATCATCCATGGAGCTAATGAGCAGCGGCTGAGAGATGAATGGATCTGAAGAAAGTGGTGTCCATTTGAACTGATGGAGCTCTAGCAATCACTGGGAGACAGATAGGACTTGTTCAGCACTTAAAGCAACACCATCTTTTGATACCATTGCATGATTCACCAACGTAGTCTGAAGGTTCCTCAGATGTCACATTAGACTGACTGAACTGTCAAAAAGAACCTGCAGAACAATGCAGCATCACTAGTGACACATGTTCCTGGTAGACATGAGTACAGAAGAAATTCTGGAGGCAATATCAAGTTTTAGTATATGGAGGTGGATGGCTGATTATTTTAGTACTTATCTGCCCAATTCCCTAATTCTGCTGCCAAGAGATTGTTATTTATGCAAATGAATAATCTCTACAATTGATTTGGACTTAATTCTGCCTGTCCTCTCCGTCTCCGGCCTTCACCTGCAACCTCTTTGTCTCCGTCTCGGCTAGCCTCCCCTCTTTTGTGTCGCCGTTTTATCTCTGTTTGCAGGTCAGTGCAATGTGAGTTGACTCTGTACGAGGAAACTTCAAAATTTTAATTTTAAAAGAAGATTCCAATAATTTAATCTTATTTTATCATGAGCCTTGAATAAAAGACGGACTATATTGCACATGCATCCTATTTAGAAAGCTGTCATTGAGCCATCTTCTTTAACATGTGCTTAAGATCATGGAACACTAACTTTCCTTTTTCATTTTAATCAAGTGGTATTGTGTATTAGACAGCTGGAAACTCTTACAGTACGTAATATGTTCATATTGAGTGACGTTTGCCCCAATTCACACCTTGTAACCCCATCAGTACACGCATAACTTCAGAGGACAGCCCCTTCTAATCCTCCAGCTCTCTCCTACAAACACCAGCATTTCAATGGATGGTGTTGCATCACAAACCCCCACCCCCCTTCCATGATACAGTATGTCAACCACTGATGGCCTTTCACAATTCATCCCACCCAATCCCACTCTCAAATCATAATGTATATAAAGAAACAGAATATATGTGCTGCTGGTGTAGTGGTATCATGCAACATTCCCATTCTTGAGATCTGGGTTCGATTCCCGGGCAGCGCAAGCATTTATCCTATTTTATTTAGTTTAACCCTTTTATTTACTCTAACAGAGTAAATACATGTTACATTTGAGGAATTAACTATGGAGTTTGGTAAAGTTCAAATAAAGTAGTTTGAGTGAGGTTAATTTAACAAACAGACTCAATTTGGGAATTCACTGCAGAATTATTTGGCAGTGTCTCAGTCAGTAGGGGCTTGGACTGTGAGCCGTAGGGTTGCTGGTTCAAGTCACTGACCAGACCTAAAAAATGGAGTGTGACTGCTGCTTGGAGAGGTCCCAGTTCACCTCCTGCCCTGCCGAGGTGCCCTTGAGCAAGGCACCGGACATCCCCCTTCCCCCCTCACTCCCATTGCTCCCCGGCCGCTGTCCTATGAGCTGCCCACTGCTCCTAGTAGTAGACTCCTGGTACTAGGATGGGTTAAAAGCAGAGAACAAATTTCACTGTGTGTGCTGTGTGCTCTGCATGTGTGACCATTAAAAAGAGGGTTTCATCCCTCCAAATCTTAATATTAATGATTTCCCCTGGGAAGTCTGACCATTTTCTGAAGCATTCTGGGAAAATAAACATTTGTCATTACAATAACAACAGCAGGCTGAACCTTTTACAAATCCAAACTAATCAGAATCTACCTCTGCAGCAGCATGGGGCAGGGGAGACTAAATTAACTGACTATTCCAGCTAATAAGAGGAGCGGAGTTTGGAACGTAGACACTGTATGAAGGACACTGTGGAGTATTTCGCCCAGTGCCAAGTTCAGTGGGTGCAATTTTAAAAGAATGTGGTGTCCATTTGACTGATGAGTTTTTTGGAAGATGAGCAAGTTCTTTTTCAAGGAGATTTGTGGTTTCTGATTGTGACACTGCCAACTGTGTTTTGTGATAAGATTTAGGGAAAGTTTCTTTGAAAAACAGCGTTATTACCATAAACCAATAAGACAATATCTCCTGTGGTTTAAATGTCCTGTGTTTGGCTTGATTTATTGTTGTGTTATTGCAATTGACAAATAAATAATCACAAGTTATGTATGTACCCAAACAACAATGATCACTAACTGGGCCCCGATCCAATCTACCAAACAAACAATCTACATCAGGGCGTGTCCAGCTGCACTTTAGCTTGTTAAATGGCGCATAATCTTGGTGCAAAGTAAAGTGCAGTGGGCAAAGAGGTTGTATTTCGTCTCGTAATTAATCAGAGGTGTGTTTTGGCCGTAATATGAATGAATGAAACCAATCCATTTAAAAGACAGGAGCGACAAGTTGTGGTCTTACAGAGGGTCCTGAACAACAACGCTGTTACTTTTTTGGTGTGACTGAGACAGTTTGCAAAGGTCCATGGTTTTAAATGTAATATTGTTTCCAACTACTGGATTTCTTAAGATGCTTGCTTGTATAAATACTGGGTTGAGAAGTGGTGCCCTCCAAGTAGCAGAAGTGACTATAAGTGTCCAAAGAATGACACTAAACAGATCTGTAGTTTATTAGAAAATGGGGATCTTGAAAGGTAGTGATTTGGATCAATATGTCTCCAGAGCTCTTACATTGATGAGGCCCAAGTGGACCTTTAAGAGGTGTAATTTATTATCTATGTTAACTGTTCTTATTGACAACAAATCCAATAAAAAAAACAAAATCGACAATGCATTAGAACATCTCTTAAAAATAACTCACCTACGCTGTGTGTCACACTGACTCAGCCACGAGTGACGCATGCACTAGCATATGTACACACACACACACACACACACACACACACGCACACGCACACACACGCACACACACACACACACACACACACACACACACACAGGAACTGTACACAGCAGATTGCTCTGCACCTTTGCTAATACACTCACCCAACGTGTTTCTGTCATGTCACCCAATGTATTAAGTTTGTCATGTCTCGCTTCACTAAATACATTTGACTTTTTTAAAGGGAAAATATAAGCAGCTCACAGATATAAACATTTGGAAATAGTGCTTGTTGTATGTTTCAGACTATATTTAGCTTTTATAATAATAAGAACAAGATCTAAACTACATTGACTTTTGCTTAGTAAAAAGAACAATCAACATGCCAATTAGTTAATTACAAAGAAAAAGAGAATCACTGTCGCAGGTCACCTTGTTAATCAAATATTTCTTGTTAATTTCACTTATGTTACGGGGTCAATTGAGAGTCAATATTGCAAACTCCGTAAACTACAAAGAACACAACAGTTCCTTAACCAGATCAACTCCCAAACCTCTCCTCTCTGCATGAATGCAATGCACGACAGATGTAAGGACATACTGTATCTTCTTCATCTGAAGCTGTGTCCTTTGATACTATACTTACAATATATATTGTGATTGGAGGTGACTTTATACCAGAGACAAACTTTACGATGCCATTTTTAGATTTTCTTTTTAATCAGTGTGCCATATCAACATCAAAGTTAACATTACATTTAATTATGACACCACATCAACATTTAAATCTCTAATGGTTGTGTAATTGTATTCCATCCATAAAGGCAACATGCATAGCAACATAAAACAAAATATATTTTTAAAGTTCCCCCATAATCAGAACATAGTAATTATATATGAGAGCACTATACAAGAAGGCTGCAATACTTGCAATAAATCTCCATATGCGAGTTGAAATCATTAACCATACCAAACATTAACAAATATTAAAAAACAAATCAAAACAAAACAAAACATTAAAACATTAAAAGTATCGTAATTAACAGGTTGCACAACTGGCTGTGAAAGAAGGCATGTCAACATTTCCCAAAACTCTCTTGCACACCTATTGCTAGTGTGCCATTGGTTAATGTACGGCGTGCCAATGGTGGCTTGCTTTATACTTATTACTTGTAGCCACAAACATAACAGTTTTAATTATTGATTGATGGCGGTTACTGTGGCAACAGCAAATGTGGCTTAATACTGCAGCTGACACTCTTTGAGTCCCTACTTTGTCAGAAAAAACAACAGAAGAGCAGCTGGTGTATATGTTTACAGCACACACTTGGTGTTGCTTTTATAAAGAACTCAGTCTAACATTCTTGCAACTGTCATCTGATTCCATGCTGCACACAGTCTGAGTAGTTTTCCACACAACAGCAGGGCACATTACATTTGGTTACTTGCTGCAGATTTAGAGATGTGCAGCCTGGCTCCTGCAGCTCTTCATCTAACACCTCAGTGTGGCTGCTCACTACAGTAATCCACTGCACATTTAAATTAATTCAAATTCTCTGTTGTCTTGCCTTTACGACGCACTTTGCTCCCAGAGCTAACTGCGGTGACAAATATATTGCTTTTCCTGTGACGCAATAAAAACGGCATCGTAATACAGCTCGGATATGGAGTAAAGAGCTGATATCAATAATGCTGGTTTACATGCTGCATCAGTTCCTGTGGATCCCTCATGTATTTAACGGTAATATAAATCCAAGACAGGAATGGCAGATAACATTTTTTTTTTTGCCACATTTTCAGTTTGCGCATAAAATAATAGTGGAAACGCTGAAAATAAAAACATATCAGGAAATATCTCAAAAACGATGTTTGCGCTTGGCTGAGGTGGAAAAGTCGATAAAACCAAAATGCGACAAAGAGCAAAGGAAAGTGAATAAATGATACATGAAGCATGTGAGTTCAGAATCCACTGAAGCGTCTGTTAGTCGCGTCACACAGATCTGATGTAACCTTCCTCACATCACTAAATGAAAAAAAACATAAATGTAATAGTTCCATCTAGTTTTCTACATTGTTTTTCACCGATTGAGGATCAATTGGCACTCTTTTAACGACATCATCCTGTTGCGCCCTCTTTGATTAACCAACTCCTAATAAAAGCATAACGTTTATAGATTGAAACAAGCATTTCTCTGCATTTGTTGCCCATTTTTTATAATTCTTGCAATACATTTGGATGGAAACATTGTTAATGAAAACTATTAAAGGATGTAAATTCAACAAGTGGCTACAGCAGAAAGAATTGCAGACCATAAATAGAATCAAATATGTTTTGCTTTTATGAAAAAATTGTAAAACTAGTATCTTTTCAGAAGTGTGGGAGCCATACTGAAAGTCATCATCTTCACAAAATCCCAATGAACAGCTGATTGCCATTCTGAATGTGCCCTCCACTCCCAAAATAATTTAATAACCATGGTTAATATATGGGATGTGTTATGCATCTGACTATGTGTCTAGATAATGTCTACAGACTAATACATTATCTGCAGAGTTAAATATTGATGTAATGTTTTAGCATTTTTCCCCCACAATACTGACAATTGCTCATTGGTGGCTATTCATGGAAACACTGACAAAAATATAGTTTTGGTGATATGACAACATTTTCAATGAATTGCTATAACAAGTTAAAATATCCTGACCAATTGTAGATGTTGAAACCCATTTTAAAGCCAAACCCTTTCTATTTAAAAGACTTGAGGTTCCAACACTTCTCATCTCACTGCACTGATGCACCATCATGCTATATGGTTTACAAGACAGAGCAATTTCCAGCCACTAGGTTTCTCATTTTCAACTATTTGCTCCTGAGCGTAAGGTCACTGTGCATCATGCAGTGGACCTTTGGAGCAGTGGAGATGATTTGTTGGCGACATTCTTGGTTATTACCACCAGGCCAAGTTGTGTGATGAAGGGGAGGAGGGAGCGTCGGGGAACAGAGATAGAGAGTGTGTACGAGGGGGAGCCAGAGAGAGAGCAAGGGTAATAAAAAGGAGGAAACAGAGTGTATGAAATTGGACTCAAAGCTTTACAAGCCCCCCGAGAGACAAAAAGGGAAGAGACAGCAAGATAGAGAGAAGAGGAGGTCTGATCGAGCCAGATTAGGTATACTGAAAAGGAACCCTTGTTAAAGAAGAATAAAACCCATTGCCTTAGCGGGTTCTTCCTAACTTATGTAACGAGTTAGGAAAAAAGGTCCTCACCGGATAAAATATTCACATCGCTGCACATTAAAAAGAAAAAAGCAGAGTGTCTTGTGTAGTCTTACTACTGCTTCCATGAAGGATGGGAACTTCAAGTGAACTACAGAAAGCCTTTATCTCAGACTTAATTTAGTTGTGATTGGTAAAGTGTTTTATGAGCATGGAGCCAACAGAAAACACATTTTGTTTACTAGTGAATTTATTTCATTTTATACTCCATCGCTTTTTACTGGGATAACACTTTATAGAATTATAAACAGTATTAATGCATAAATTATAAGCAGTGTTCTGATTTCATAAACATTCTTCAGATAAGGTCTTGTGCTGATGCTGAAGTGGGCACAGCTGATGGTTTTACGACGCTCATCAGCACCTCATCAGATTTTCATGACTCTCCCTTTCACTGCTGCAATCCCATTCAGTGCGGCCTTATGTGCCAAACAAACAAAAACTACACAGTCCTCGATGCAGCTGCCTTAATTGTAGATTCATTTTCATTCTGAGAATGCACAGTAACAGCAGATTTGCAGAATAACTGCAGATTCAGAATTTATATCTTAAAGGGACAGTTCACCCCACAATCAAATATACATTGTTTCACTCTTCCCTGTAAAGCTATTTATCAATGGAGTTAATTTTGGTGTGAGTGTTGGAGATATCGGCCGTAGAGATGTCTGCCCTCTCTTAAATATAATGGAACTCTGCTTGTGGTGCTCAAAGCGCCAACAAAATACATTTAAAAAAACACAACAGCAATGTCTCTTTCCAGAGATCATGACCCGCTTACTCAAGATGATCCACCGACAGTTTCATGTAGGAACAATTTTCTTTCTACCGTATCACTGTTGAGTTTTTCAAATGTATTTTATTTCCACTTCCATAGTTCCATTATATTGGAGAGAGGGCCGACATCTCTACGGCCGATATCTCCAACACTCGGTAACTCACACCAATACCATCTAGATTACTACACAGCACTACAGGTAAAAGGGAACATATGTATTTTTGATTTTGGGGTGAACTGTCCCTTTAAAGCATTCCTATGACCGAGGCCATGTAACTAAATTGATTTCCTTCATGTTTATATCATTTAGTCCTCATCAGTCCTTGTATCTGTATTCATTCACTTTTCGTTTAAAGTTTCTCAACAAAAAAAAGTTAAAACCCAAAAAGTAAAGTAATGTAAAAGCTGTGTTAAAGGATGCCATGATATGATGAATAATGTGACACCCACTGTTGTCACTGCTATAAGAAATAAGTTTGTCTTGTAGTTTGGGGAGTGCACAGACTACAGTATAAATCACCCACACAGCTTCACACTGACTCCATCACATGCAGGAAAACAAAGAAACTTACTATTTCTTCAGAAATAAATCCACCCTACAGGTGTTTTACTTATGACTAACACTTATTATATATCATTATCAAATCTGCCATTACATGTAGGAGGAAAGTCTGTCTACTTCATAGAGCAATACCAAAGTCAATGCAACAATATGTCTTTTTAAGCAGATCAAAGCTCTGGGAGACATCACATTGACTCACAAATTGCACAGTAACAGTCTGCTACAAACCTAATGATGTATCAGAGAACTGTGTGTCACGGGTAAATGCAGTCTTTTAAAAGAACATTTGAAGCAGGGTTATCCACAGATTTGTCAGGCCAGTTAAAACATCAAACATGTGAGCAGTTGAAAATTCGCTTTTAAAGCAAGGCTATTTTCACTTATCTACGTTTATTTTACAGTAAGATCCAAAGACCAAGCAAACAATCTGCCACAAATACTTTGCAAATTACTGTTCTTTACCTAAAAAGCTCCAGCGAGGCCAAACACAATGACACGGGCTCAACTACATTTCAAACATTCATTATATTACCAAACTGCATAAAACAACAGGATTCTGCCTGCAAAGCGTCTCCTTCAATTATGCATGGCCCCTTAAGGAAAAAGGATTTAAACATTTAACAATGGATATGGGAGAATCAACTTAAAAGAGGAAAAGCATGCCTGCAGTCTCCTCAATACATTATTTAAACACAAGTTACAGAAGTGTAATTCTGTATTCTTAGCTCCTCCTGAAAAAATATATTTTTTCATAAAACTTAAAACAGAGGGGATGCCTCAAGTAGCATTATACATTTTTTTTGACAAACAATACCTATGATTCAGACACACGAGTCTTCAGTCACTGTCGAGCATCAGGTGGATGTATTAATATGGAATTATCTCAACTTCATCTCCCTCCACCTGGAAAACAATCAAAGAAATGCTTTCTTGAGAGACTTCGGGCTCGGGTGAGAGTCAGACGTCTTTACGGTTCTGGACCCAATCCGTAATGCATGGACAAGCATGGAAAACGTTCCCAATTAAAACAGGGGACTTGATCCAAAAAAGGACCCGAGGAAAGTTAGACCTGATCAGAAATGCACCCAAACCCAAACACCAGCCCTGATGTGCACCAATTAACCAGCAGCTACAGTCAAAGAAAGCATCACCTTCGTGTGGCATCTGTGTGGATTTGTGCGTTTCAACCATAGAAAGGCTCGGTGCCAACACAGTGCCTGTGCTGCGGCAAGAAACCAGGAAGGAGGGAGAGCATCGACCGAGAGAACCAAACTGTTGTTTTTAAACAGGAATTTAACTACTTATTAATTAGATACACCTCAGCATTTTCTCTCTAGGAGGCCAAACAGCATGCGCTCAAGCCCTTTTTGAGGTCTATCTGTGAGTCCCAACTGGATTGTTTTGGGGATTTTCGAACCAATGAATTTCATGATGCGTTTAATAAGAAGGACCAGAGTGCTGAGTGCTTGTCTCCACTGAGCAATGAGGGTATAACAAGACTAAGAGTCTACAGCCATGCTAGCAGCTCTGTGAGGCTCTATATAAGATTAGGCTTTAAAAAAAAAAAACAGAAGGTAAAAGCTGTTTCTGCTGAAAACAATTTTACTACCTTAAATCATCGTATATCGATCTCATTCTGATTAGCTTTCCGACAAATGACCGAGCAGGTACAGACAGAGTGATCTGGTTACACCGGGCTGATGAGCTCTAGCTAGCTTGGCGCTACGTTTCCTAGCCAAATGTTCATTTGTTTGTGAGTTTTTATTATATCATGCATTTCTTTCTTATAACAACATGTAAGTTTGCTGATTTTAATCACGGCTCGCCAGTACATCCTGCTGGCTTCAATTAGCTACTCCACAGACAACTTTCACATGCACACTGTGGAGGTCGGACAGAGGCGGAAAGTTCATGACATAACCAACTTTAGACTCGGGTTTAGAGACTGACTAACTTCCAACTTTACATCTGTCTGAGGGGGCGACTGCTAACAGCCCAAGCATCTCTGCCCTCACTGTCACTGTGTTATGAATGTGTTCAGTTCAACACCACAGTAATGACGGCGGGGCTTGACAGTAAATCAGCTAGCAGATTTGTCCATAGTTCTAAAGCCAGAGATTTCCCAGAAAAAAATCTTTATGTACGATGCTACCAGAGATCATAAGTTTCATGATATTTATCTCAGGGAGGAATGGATAGTGGAAGTAAGTAAGTCAAGTTTATTTAATTTCTAGAGAACATTTAAACACAGTTTAGGCAAAGACAGCAACAACATGCCGTATAACACAGCAGTAAAATGTAGAGTAAAAAGTAGGAAAACATAAAGAAAACATACCAACAACAACAATAAAGAGCAATGTTCAAATACAAAATAATAGACAAGATAACATTTTATTTTGTAGATTTTTTAAGAATAATAGAGATATGGAAATGCAGAAATCTGAGCCGATACCAAAATTGCAAATGTGCTTTTTAAAGGGTTGAATCCTTTATGTTACCTGGGTGTATATACATCTAAAGTAGGAAGCTTTGTTATGTACGAATAATAAAAACAAAATGACTAGTCTGGGATTAGTCAGAATCATCTGAATGAACCATCTGCCACATAAACATCACTAGGTGAAATACATGGGAGCTTTATTTGCAGCATTAGCCACGTTTCAAATGACCTTTTAAGTTAATTGAGCACTAACACTTTATTATTGCTACTAAATTAGAGGCAATTATAAGGTCAGGGTGAATTATCCTCCCAAGGATTTATAATTTCTAAACCTTGTTACAGTGAGTGATGCATATATATACGACCCGTACCAACATGCAGGAAGGTTAATGAAGATCCATTCTATTTTATTAATGATTCATTTTTTAACTGTAGCCCAAAAGGAGGAGTAATTCTCATTCCACTTTGAGTGAATGAGCTGACTTGGGAGATGTGCTACTAGGGCACAGCGTGAGCCAGGTTGCGCATACGTAGCCATACCAGTATGAGGGGCCACGTGCCAAGAAGGGTAATGAAGATATGGAGCCATCTGTCCTATATGTTGCTTGCCTGGAGCTTTACAGTACATGAGCTGGCTCAGGGCCCAGTGTGGGAGAGCACTGTAATGTTCCAGAACAGCAACAGATAGATGCACAATATCAAAGTCAAACACAATAATCACATTAGCTGTGCTTTTGAAAGCAAGCAGAAAGATACTTGTTACTTGTTGTGATATACATGAAAATGTGCCTTTACAGTGCATTCCAATAAAGACACAATTTCAAATAAGAAGCCCTGAGAGGCAAATGAGAAAATACATTCAAATAATCTATTTTTTATGTCTTTTCATAAATTACTTTATCTCCTGTGTTTATGACAAAACAAAGGGGTAAAAAGGGTTTGGCCAGATGAGTTACCAGGCCAAATGAAAAAATAATTTTGGCAAGTGATTTTTGTTGTTGTTGTATTATTCATCTGTCACAAGAGGCTGAAGTGCACCACTATCCCATGTTCTAAATAAAACTAAAAGCATTCATGTTTTCTTCCAGGTGAGTTTTAATTTCCCCATGCACGCTAAACACAAGGTAGGCCTACATGTTTTCACCAATGAAAAAAGAAAAGAAAAGAAAATTATACTGGCAAAGAAAATTGAAAAGTCATCTGGTTTATAATATATAATAGATAAAGATTTTAACCCTATTTCACAAGTCTTTTTTCTTCTCACTTGCCTCTCAGGGCTTCCATGCTTATTACAGGCTAAAAGGTAATAAACATACGTGACTTTGTTGCACACTCTATATGCCCCCAGCCAGGAACAGGATTCTCGGCACAGGGTCCCTTGCATTGGATATAGTAGAGCAACACCTACAGGAAGACCTGTAAGATGAAACATGAAAGAGATTAATCCAATAATGGAATATATGATAATTAAGCAACACACTGTAACCTAGTTTCTCCATAGGGTCTAATTACAGAAAGCTAGTCTGCCTCACGGCACCAGTCCAGATGAGTATTTCGTCAGGACTTGTCTTCTCTGTCAGTTGACTTGACTCCTCATCTGTATGGCCCACACATACTCATAGTTAAAGCTTTAAGAGCATAAAAAAAGTTCAGAGTCAACACTATTAGATGATATATTTTCATTGACGTACTGTACATACTGCATTTGATCCATATTCCTCGATTAAAACAGTATGCGAGGACCCAGCTGGCCTATGAGACACAGGGTAGGATGTTCTGTATGTATGTGATGTACATAACTGGCATGATGGATGGATGAGTAGAGGCATTGATGTGTGTAAGACAAGGTACACATATATTAGATCAGAAGCTTCATTTATGTTTCATGCAAGGCCTGACACTGTCAGGGTTGTCTATCAAGCACAATTGCAATGAAACAAAATGAATAGATGGTAGATAGAATGGAAACATGCATTCATAATGAAACATTGTAAGGAATGTTGTCCAATACCCATGTTAATGTTGTTTTCTGGTCTGTTTCTTACCCTTTTCCTACGTACAAATAAAGGTAAATAAAATTGTATGTTAACCCATGACTTATGTTTTAATAAATCACAAAATAAATGTGATTGTAATCCATTACAGTTACTAATCAAAATTTTGGTGATTTAAATATATTCTATTGGTAAAAAAGCATTTACTTAGAATACAACGTTCATTCTGTTGCCATGCAGGAATTCCTTCTTACACCCGTGTATTCCAGGATAACGTGGATGAGCAAAGCCATCGGGACAAATTTGAGATAGCATAAAAGTAGCTGAGTCTATGTCCAATCAGGCTCCATTCATTTGTGCATTCATGTACTCACATTTGAATGTCATTGTTCAATGGGCTCTTTGCATGGCATCTTGTCTGCCAATCCAATAAATTAACATTCTAAACAATCTAAATCTGCCAGGCCTGCACCCAGCTGACCACGCCATGCCGGGTTGGCCATGTTGTTGGACAAGAACGTCTTTCAGTGCTGGAAACTCAACAACATTTTCCTTCTGAAATCAGAAGAGGGCTCTAACGTTACTGTACAGTTTTAAGCCTGTTTTCCGGCAGTGAAAATGCTGTCACCATCAAAATGCTCAATGTCAAATCAACTACTAATTTTTTTATTTCTCACATTTCAAAAGTGACCTTCCCAATACTGACTACAACAAATATTTTTGATCTGTAAAATGTCTTTAACAGTATAATGGAATTTCCCATTAATGCTTGTTTTAACCTTGTGAGTTAGGTCTGTGATGTGTGGTTTCTCCTCAATTTTAGGTATCTTTTAAATAACAAAACAAGTGCAGAAGTCAATTTAAAAGTTTGGTCCACTTTTGGGTTTCATTTTACAGCAAGTATAAGGCCAGTTAGGTTTCCGCTGTCTTTGAAGCAAACTAAATTGAGACCAACAACGACTATATGTTGGTCATGCTGACATCCGGTCAAACATCTCATAATGTGGGTTCAGTGTTTGAGTGACTTCACCTGGAGGTCTCTCAAATGTAGTGTGCATGGCAAATAGTGTCACCAATAAGCTGTACTTTTTCAAGAAAGTTATGTCTCTATATATATAAATGATTATTTAAAAGGTGAAAAATGGTTCTTACTTTCCTCTGTCATACTTTCCTCTGTCTTGTGTGCTGGCTTACTCTGTCACTTGGCAACTCTTAACATTGTTAAAACTTGACATTTATTGGCTAAATAGAATCTACTTAATATGCATAGGTCATATTTTAAAACTGCATGTTCATTGCCCGTGACCAATAAATGTCTATCACACTGGGTTTGAATGGCATAATGAATTTCTACAAAGCCTTTAAACTTGAACTTAGATAGAAATCAGACAGGGGACATTGTACTATATTGTGGCTATTACTGCATATAGCAAGTCACAAAAAGCAACCCTTTGCTCTTAAAGAAAATCTATCTTTCCAAAAAGTATCTGTCTAACAACACCTTATGGTTTTATTAGGTGTTACGTCAAGTATACAAGTATTTCTTGGTCCGACACAGTAACCTCCTTAAGTCTGGTTGCTCGGCAAGACTCCATGAAGTCACTAGTCCTGGCCTAGAAATAGACGTCCTTCCTACCCACCCAAGACAAACAAAAAGGAAAGCCACGGGTACCTTGTTTTTATGCTTTAGCCCTTGTATGGATTAAACAGAGAAGATACAATATGTTAATTAGTAAGCTTTAGAAGTGAGGGCTGGCAAATGTTCTTATCATTGGACGGAACAAGGCTAGCTGCTTTCCTCTTTTTTATCAGTCTCTATGCTATGCTAACCTAACCTGCTTTTGGCTCCATGCTTCATATTAAACTAGTCAAGTGTTCATTTGGCCGATCGCTTGGTCTTCAGTATTGCTGCTTACAGCTTTCTCGAGAACGGCTCATCCAAACAACGCTGCACTTCCTTGGCTCTTCTGCAATACACACGCCAAGTGTGAAGACAATCGTGTGAACGTTTTTTGAGAAACTCGAAGGACAGACATACATACAGATAAAGACTCCCAATTAAGTTAGAGGGACAGGTGTATTGATCTTTTGCTTTGATTTATTTTTCATGAAATGTAGTCTTACCAATAGAAAGATATGCATCCTTTTAGAGGAAGTGAGGATTTTGTAAGGCATAATATGTTTCTATAAATATGTAGCTAATGGGCCCCCATTGTCCATTCCACCATACGACTATTACTGACTTAAATATGTGTGAAGACTGTGCATCTCCATGAAATGATCTGTGCTCATATACTGCACATTTTGAAAGAAAGAAAGTAACAAAGCATGACTCATCTAAAAAAAAAAGGGGGGAGAGATCAAACTGGAAGGGTAAAAGTAGGAGTCGAGGGGAGGTAAATGTCAAACGTGGAGCTGCTTAGTGCCAGCTTGCCTGCTTGTGATGGATGGACTGCGGTGGGAGGGCAACATTTATTTTACAGTGGCAGTATCAACCATCTTTAGAGCAGACAACGAGAATATAAGGAGGGAAGATAGCTGAACTCCCATTGTAACTGGAGAGAGCCATAAGAAACAGAGGAATAAAGATGTTGTTCAAAGATGAAGTTCTGTATGACACTTTACTTTTGAGTCAAATTCAAGCCTAATCACATATTTATTTTGTAAGAGATATAAGGTTTTGCACCAAATTAAGTTCATATTAACACTATAAACACTAACTCTGCTACTTGTAAACCAGTGGTTTCCAGTGTCGATCAACATCATGGGTGGATTATTAATAAATGGCCCCCTAAAAGAAAGACACTTTGCTGAGGTTTTGCATCTCTTTGTACTCTTTGTAGTTCTTTTTTGTCTTTGTAATCATGTTCTTTTACTTTGAGGTCATTGTGAGTCCTTGTTATATGTCTGTTTGTAGTTGTGATGTGTCTCTTTGAGGTTGTTTTGTGTCTCTTGTGGTCATTTTGTGTCTTTTTTTAAATAATTTGTGTCTCTTTGTGTTTTTTGTGCGTGTCTTTGTAATCGTGTTGTATCACTTTAATGTCATGTTGTGTGTATTTTATTCGTTTTGTGTCCCTTTGTAGTCTTTTTGCGTCTTTTCATGGTACATGTCTTCTTCAAGTGACATTTTGCTGGTCTAGGCCAGGGGGTCCGCTGTGCCTGTGCCCGGTAGGCCCTTTCAGTAATCCAGCCATGTCAATGTTATAGTGTTTGTCGCAAATGTACACTCTTTCTATCACTTATTCATACCCTGCTCTTTCACACTCCACTGCCTCTGCTACCACTGCTGCATCTGTTGAATCCTCTTTAAGCTAATGTTAAGCTAGCAGTTCCAACAACATAAAGGTTTGTGTCAGAGATGAAATGCATTTTTTGAATGCATGAAGGGTTGTGTTGACTGTCAACATAACTTTTATTGTTTCCAAGAAAATTCCACATACAGCCATGGATTTAGCGGATTAAAGATGGGTTCTTTATTATCATTGACAAAACTAAAGTGTACCAATGATTAAATATTATCCTATCACTGCATATCAAAGCACATTAACTTATTAATAATATTCTCTTTAAGGTCGTCAGTGGGAATAAATAGAGACATAATAGATACAGGAGGAAAGAAGTGATTGTTACAGTTAATCATTTGAACTTCTGGTTTTCTCTCTTATTTTCTTTATTTCCTGTAAAAATCCATCTCAGATTCTAAGTGTCAGTCCCGAACAGAATGCTGTGTCTGTTGCGGATAGTTTGTCACAGCAATTAGGACATGAGTATGCAGACTGCAGCTTCCATCAAAGATCTTTCTGCCTTGCTCTCTTTCCTTATCTTTCTCATCCTTCTACCTTTTGTCTTTTCTCTGCCTTTCCCTCTGTTTCTCAGCTCTTCATCAGTAAAACACATGAATAAGTGGACAAGAAAGTATTCCTCTTCCTGAAGTGATACTCGAGTTGTTGCGTGAAAATAAACTGGATTTATGGTGATTTATGGAGGCTGTTTTATTCTGAAAGCATTTAAGGACCCTCTTGCTCTGTATATGTGCTGTCTGTGTGTGTGTGTGTGTGTGTGTGTGTGTGTGTGTGTGTGTGTGTGTGTGTGTGTGTGTGTGTGTGTGTGTGTGTGTCTGGTTGCTCCATTACCTCCCATCACTGCTTTTATCTTATTTTTACTTTCTCTATGGAACTGCTGATAAAACCCCCTCCGTGTGTATGTGTGTGTGTGTGTGTGTGTGTGTGTGTGTGTGTGTGTATGTGTGTACTGTGTGATATGTAACCATATGCAACAGCCTGAATGTGTGTCTGTGAATTAATATATTGCACTGAAACCTCCATCATCCACGCATCTCTTCATATAGAGCAGACATTACAATATTTGTAAAACAGAAATGAGTAAGAGTGGGGGGGGGAGAGAAAGAGAGAGTAACACAAAACCAAGAGAATGAAAAGAGATATTGACATCCAGACAGAGGCATTCATGTGGGAATACCATTCATCTTTTTTGTTCGATCTGATGATTTGACTGGGAAAAAAAGACAGATTAAATCGGCAAAGAGATGCTATGGAGAAAGCAACAAAAGCAGATGGAGTGAGAGGGAGGGGAGGGATGTGATGAGTCAGAATATGCTAAGAAACGAACACTTCTCTGTTTCATTCCGTGGGAACACTTGTTTCTTTTTTTACCTCCACTGTTTCTCGGTTCAAGCCGAGCCTTCAGTCTGTTTCTCTGGGTAATTTAACAATCGACTTCAGTGATGGCAACCTGCTGGGCGGTGAAATTTTATTTAGCCGAACTTCAACAATGAACATTAGGATGATTTCTAAAATCCTCACCATGGGATGAATCTTAATGTTGAGTCTCTTTTGGTCTTTTTTTGTCTTTCTAAAATCATGTATTTGTGGGTTTTTTGCTTGTCTTTGTAGTCGTGTTGTTTCACATTGATGTCATTTTGTGTATATTTTAGTCGTTTTGAATCCGTTTTTTAGTCTTTTTGCATCTTTTCATGGTCGGTTCATGTCTCGTCAAGTGACATTTTTTGCTGGTGTAGTCCACCATAGGGCATAAATCTCTACAAGTGGCCTTTCGTCTACTAACGCAGCAAGATTGAGCAAGATTATCAATATGTTTGCTCCTTCCATCTGGAGGGGAAGTGATGAACATCGCAGCCTCGTTGCTTTAGATTTCTAGATTTACCAGATGAGAATAAGTCAATGGATATAAGTCTGTGTATGTCTGTGTATTTTCTCTCACAGTTGGACTATCTCAAGCCGACTCGATTATTGTAATGCACTCTTTACCGGCCTCCCAAACAAAACAATGGAGAGACTTCAGCTCATCCAAAACGCTGCAGCGAGGCTGCTGATTAGAGCCAAGAGGAGAGACCACATCAGTCCAGTGTTAGCCGCTCTACACTGGCTTCCAGTAACTTTTAGAATTGACTTTAAGGTCCTCCTTCTTGTATACAAAGCCCTAAACGGAACCGCACCAAGTTACACTGCCAACTCTCTAATCAACTATGTGCCCCCAAGAACATTACGATCATCTACTACTGGTTTATTAAATGTTCCCAGAAACATCCAAAAGAAAACTGGGGATGCAGTCTTTTGCAATTATGCACAAAAGCTATGGAACACTTTACCTGCAGACATTAGGGAGGCAAGCTCGCTCAATATCAATAAAACATATCTCTTTACTTTAGCCTTTTAATGGTGATATTTCATATATTTTTATCTTAGCCTTTTAATGGTTTATCATTGAATGTATAAAAGTAACTAGGATACATTTTCAAAGTGTGTATTTTTGAAAAACTTGAGATCAAATAGACTATTTTACCACAGGAAAAATAGGAAGTTTCTCTGATAAATGTGTTTACATGTTCTTTACACAATTAGTGGAAAAGTGAAAGATTAAAGAATATATTGGAGAAAAACTGGCTTTAACCGATAGGTTTCATAAAACTTAACAAACAGGGGTTTGTTTATGAAGCGGGCTTTAACCAAGATTTTGCCAAAAGAATCTGGACTCATGGAGACATCTGTGTTTTATACGTTAAAAGGTCAACAAAGAGGTTGACGCTGTAAACGTAAATCAAAGACTACCAGGAATGGGTAGCAAAAGGAGTAAACCAGTTGAAAGGCCACAGGGGCCCATTGTTGATCTCATATTTTCAAAATATGGCCCTGATAGTTTAAAACATTTACAAGAATGGTTTGATGAATGTGGTTTTCCGACAGGAGGGTCGGTAAGTACTGCACAATACTTCAATGTTATTATACTATTTTAATTCTTCTATTTTTATAATAGTACTTCAGACTCATTTACATCAACACTGTGATGTGTACTGTAAATGCTCTTATTCTGTCTAATCTTGTACTAATTGTTATGTTTTTGCTGTGAAGCACTTTGGGCTGCAATTCTTGTATGAAAGGTGCTGTACAAGTAAAGCTTATTATTATTATTATTATTATTATTATTATTATTATTATTATTATTATTATTATTATTATTATTATTAACTACAGAAGTAGCTCTGGAGTGGTTGAAACTGGCCAACTGGGTCCTCTAATTCTAAACACTGGACTCTCTCACTCTCTCACCATCATGACCTCACCATCACCAATCTTACTGAATTATAGGGCAGTGTTACATTATAACACAGTACAACTCACAAAACTTTCATTTTAACATTACCATAATATTAAATATATTAATATGGTCTTTAAATTGTATGAAATATTGTCGTATATTTCCAATGAACTTTCAGTTAATCTACCTTTTTATTTTATTATGTATATTAACTAATATTTTAAAATAAGCAAAACAAATATTTGTATATGGTATGAGGTGACATCCATAACATCTGTTATCTGTAACATGACCAAAGCTTTTCTCTGAGGCCATATGATGGCACCTGAGCAAGTTTCATGAAGACCTTCAGAAGGTCAAGAATGGACCTTGATGCTGAAAAAGAAAAATCATAATTTTACTTTGAGATAGTGACATAAGTGACATTGTTTAACATTTTATTAACACAATATAGCCAAGTGTAATTGTGGAGCTATGACTAAATACACATCCACTACAAAGTCTCACACCAGCCACTGCCTCCACCACCAAACGAAGTCAATTTTATTTTGAAATATTTTATTTTAATTACATTTTTTCTTCTCATTGGTGAACCACTAAGCGTTCTCCTACTTTTTCAGCACTATGGATCTGTGTCCAAATTCCTGGCTAAGATGTAGGAAAGGTCTCACTCCTCTTGTCCTTTGAAAAGTGTTTCTCTTTCTTTCTCTCACTCCTTCCTTTCATCCCTCCCTCGATATTTCTCCTTCACTGAGGAAGAAAATGGAGTTGCTGGCCCGACGCCACACCTGACACTCCAGCCTTAATCTGATTAATGTTTTTAATTTATATAAGTGAGTTGCGAGGGCTGTTGCCTTTCCTGATGTTGGGTTCTAGATGCACACACACACACACACACTTACACACACACACACTTATTTGCAGGCTCTATGTGACGGGTGTCATACAGGCCAAGTCGTGAAAGGGCAACAAAGTGTGTGTGTGTGTGTGTGTGTGTGTGTATTGAGAGAAAACGGAGGGATAAAAAAGACAGAAAGGTAGAAACTGAGTTAAGTAAACAAGAAGGCACAGAGGAAAAACACAAGAGTGAGAAATATTGAGAGAAAGTAAAACAGGAGGAATGAAAGATAAAAGGGGGAAACATGGAGAAAGGGGCTGTAGGGCAAAGAGAGACAGAGAAAGAGAGAGAGAGAGAGAGAGAGAGAGAGAGAGAGAGACAGAGGGAGAGAGAGACACAGAGATAGACAGAGATTTTTTTTGATTTTTCAAAAACACTTTATTTACATATTCTTAAAACAAACAGTTTACTCATAAAGTGTAACGAAAAATCATATTATCATATCAAAAAATATACATTTATAAATAACAACTCTATAAATATATAAAAATTATCCAATAAAAACCTGTGCAAAGTGTAAACATTCATTGTTCACAGTGCAGATAATACTTTTAAAACACCAACGTTCTTTAAAAGTGTCGAGATCCCCGGTATGTTTGTGAAACCTAAAATCGAGCCAGAGTCTTGCCCTGATATTGCACAGCCACACTGTCTTGGCCTCCTGCCCCTCTCTGTTCTCAACTCTGTTTTTCCTGCTAATGTATATGGCCATTTTTGCCTCTCCCGAGAGGAAATTTAGGAGCTGCCACTTTTCTTTGTTGTCTTTTTTGTAGGCAGCTCCCATGATAAAAACACTCTCGGTAAAAACTACGTTAAAAAGACTAAAAACAAATGTTAAAAGAGAGAAGAACTCTGTGAGTCTCTTACACTCAGTAAAAACATGGAATACAGTCTCACGTAGGTTGCAGAAAGGGCATTTGTTAAAAACAGCGGGATTAATCACAGCGATAAAAGCGTTACAAGCGACGGCACCATGTAAAATCCTCCACTGGAGGTCGGCTGTCCGCTTTTTGAGGGGAGGTTTGTAAAAAGACCCCCACTGTGGGCTTGGTCCACTTCCTGAACCCAGTCTGTTGCTCCACACAGTGGAGGGTCTGCTGCACAGGCCTTTCTTGTGGATGCTTTTGACACAGTTCATATATAGAGTCTTTTTGTCGGCTCTGTGCAGCGTCAGTCCTGCCGGGTTAATGACCTTGAGCAGGGGACCGGTCAGTTCTCCCAGCCCTGGGCTCAGGTTGATCTCTGGAAAAGGGTCTGCTGGGTCTGGAGAAGCCTTCCCGTCACTGTAGTCTTTTATCTGGCTCCTTTCCTTCCCCGATAGCCTCTGGCTCCACAGCTCCAGAATCCTCTCAGCCACTCGAACGGAGGTCAGACCCAGCAGCAAGCCCAGGGCTCGGGCATCACTCAGCGCCGGCCCCACTGCATCCACCAGTTGCTGCAGGCACAGGGTTCTGGACCTGCAGAGCGCCACCATCAGGCTGGGTGTGCTGCTGCTGCTGACGTCCAGCCTGGCTCTGTAAATTAAAGGCTCCTTCAACAACCAGTGCAGAGAGTCCGACATTGGACACCTTTTATGATTAAAAAGGGCCCAAGACTTAAAAACACCCTGATAAAATGGAGGCAGCCCATTTAACTTTAAAAAATTAGAATCAGTTAAAAACAGAGCAGCATCCAGCCCCAGGTTATTTACACGTCTGAGAATGCAGCTGGTCACATCTCTCCACACCAAATCAGCCGGGCCGGTAAGATATTTTTGTACAAACTGAAGTCTAAAAGTGGCTGTTCGGCTGGCCAGGTGGACAAGGCCCTGTCCCCCCTCCTCTCTGGATAAAAACAGCACCCCCTGTGGCACCCAGTGTAGACCATCCCAAAAAAAATCTACCATTTCTTTCTGCAGTTTTGCTAAAAGGCCAGAGGGAGGGTCTACACAGGTCAGACGGTGCCACAATTGGGATGCTACAAGGTTGTTTAAAACCAAAACCCTACCTTTAAAAGACATCTGAGGGAGCAGCCACTTCCACTTGGAAAGCTTTCCCTGAATCTTTTCTGTGACGTTCTCCCAGTTCTTCTGGACAATAATTTCTTTTCCTACAAATACTCCGAGATATTTCAGGCCGTCAGTTCTCCAGGTGAGGCTCTGGGGAAGAACTGGGAGACCGCCACGCCACTCCCCGACAGCGAGGGCCTCACTTTTCTTCCAATTTACCTTCGCTGCCGATGTTACACTAAAACTATCTACTATATCTGTTAAAATGTCCGCATCTCTCTGGCTTTTAATAAAAACAATAATATCATCTGCGTATGCGGATAAAACAAATCTGCTACTAAAACCAGGTAAAACCAGACCTTGTAGGCTGGAGCGTATTTTGCAGAGGAGAGGTTCCAGGGAGAGCGCATAGAGCATCCCCGACAGAGCACAGCCCTGCCGGACCCCTCTACACACTCTAAAAGGAGCACACAGAGTACCATTAAACTTCAGCACACTCTCAACTTCACTGTACAACACCTTGATCTTGCCTATGAAACCAGCGCTGAACCCAAACTTCTCCATTACTTTCCAGAGGAAGTTGTGCTCAACGCGGTCAAAAGCCTTTTCCTGGTCTAGGGAAATCAGACCAGTATCAAAGCCCAATGAGCTGGAGACCTCCAAAACATCTCGAATTAGGTAGACATTGTCTACCATGGACCTGCCGGGCACACAGTAGGTCTGGTCCCGGTGGATGACCTGCTCCATAGCCCCCCCCAGCCTGGTGGCCAGAGCTTTGGACAGAAGCTTGTAATCCACACACAGCAAAGACACAGGGCGCCAGTTTCCGATGTCCTGCAGGTTTCCTTTCTTGGGCAGGAGCGTTATCACGGCCCTGCGGCAGGACATCGGCATGGAACCAGAGGCCAGACTCTCGTTAAAAACATCTAAAAGATCTGTTGCTAAAATGTCCCAATATGCTTTAAAAAACTCAACAGTGAGGCCGTCGATGCCGGGAGCCCGCCGTCCTTGCATTTTTTGCAGAGCAGCCTGTAGCTCCCATGTGGTCAACGGCCCCTCCAGCTGTGAGTTGGTTTGCTCTGCTACCTGAGGTAGTCCCCCTAAAAACCCCTCTAAAAACGTTTCCTCCCCCTCGTACTCACTCGAGTATAGGGAGGAATAAAAACTCAGAGCCCGTGTTCTGATCTGGCTTGGTTCCGTTATCTCTTGCCCTGTGACTGAGAGCAGTGAGTGGATTACCCTCTTCTGTCCGTTCTTCTTCTCCAGGCCGAAGAAGAAACTGGATGGAGCATCCATTTCGGTGGCGTTTTGGAACCGGGACCGGACCAGTGCGCCCTGGACTTTAACGTCTAGCAGGTCGGCTAATGCCATTTTTTTTACTTTGAGGATTTCAATATATCCTCGATCTCCTGTGGACTGACTTATTTGTTCTAGTTCCACTATATCACCCTCCAGGTCTTTCATAGATCTGGTGATGTCATGTGTGACATTGAGGGTGTGCTGCTGACAAAGCATTTTAATTTCAGTCTTACCATGGTCCCACCACTGCCTAAGACTGTTAAAATCACTCTTCCTTTGCCTAAAAACACTCCAGAAATAAATAAAAGCTTCTCTAAAATTTTTATCAAATGTTAAAACTGAGTTAAAGTGCCAGTATGCGCTTCTTGGCAACACATTTCTTATAAAAACATTACATAAAAGCAAAGAGTGATCGGTAAAACCAACAGGTATAATATTACACATTTTAAAAATGTTAAAATGATGTTTAAAACAATAAATACGATCTAACCTGGCAGAGGAAATCCTATTCCCTCTGCAGTGGGACCATGTGTATTGTTTAGCCTCTGCGTTCATCCTCCTCCATACATCCACCAGACCATGAGAGCGGACCAGCTGCCTCAGAACATGCTGGGACGCTGGATGCGGCTCTGCGTGGTTCCGATCTAAAAAAGCATTTTCTGTACAGTTAAAATCCCCCCCCAAGAATAAAAAATCCTCCGAGGCACAGCTATTTAAAACATCATTAATTTTTTGTAAAAACAACTTCCTCTCTGCACCGATTGTTGGGGCATACACATTTATAAAAACAGCATTAAAAAGGTCAAACCGGGCTTTTACTAAAAGCAACCTCCCCTCGATAAAATGCTCGACCTCCAGTGAGACTGGAGTAAAATATTTGGAGAAGAGGAAGCCCACTCCTCCACTAAGAGATGTGTTGTGGCTTAAAATGACTTCCCCTTCCCACTCCCTCCTCCACTCTATCTCGTTAGAGCCGTCGCTGTGCGTCTCCTGTAAAAAAAGGACATCAATGTGTTTTAATTTTGCAGTTTCATAAATTTGTGTCCTTTTTTTAAAAACTCTGGCTCCGTTCACATTTAAAACACCCACTTTAAAAGTATCCATGGCTGACATGTTAAAATAAGAAAAAATAAAAACAAATAAATTAATTAAGACCCCCATCATCACTGTTTATTTGTTTTTTTACTTTAAGCACCAGTTTTTTTAATCTATAAACCTCCTGCTCAATGAGGCCAGACTCTTTTTGGCTCATATGGAATCTGCTTGAGCTAATAAAAACGAGTAAATCCGGAAAATAATCCTCCACTTTTACTCCGTGTTGGTTTTTTGTGTGTTGGAGGAAAACTTTCAACATTTCAACTGAGTACATTTTTGTTTTCTGGCTGTTGGTCAGAGTAAAACCAGGGATGTCGCTGCTGTCTGACACACACTCCTCTTCACTAGCACTGTCTTCTGCCTGTCCCTGCTTCCTGCCTGTCTGTCCTTCCTCCCCGACTTTACTATTCTTGGCATCACTGGATGCACTCTGACTTTTCTTTTTCCGTTTTGTGGCAGGTTTTGTTTTTTTAACCTCCTCCATCTCTGCCTCTTCTACCTGCTCACTCCACGGAACCTGTATTTTTCCTGTCCTCTCTCCTTCTACACCACCCATTTCCTCAACTACATCGCCCGCTTCCTTTTCCTCTTCTGTCCTTACCTCACTCACCTCCTCTGCCTCACTTGCCTCCTTTACCTCTTCTACTCCTACTACACTCACCTCCTCTGCATCCCCCCCCTCTTTTGCTACATCACTTACCTCCTTTAAATCTTCTACTCTCATCTCACCAACCTCCTCTGTACCACCTACCTCTTCCCCACCACCCATCTCTTCTACAGCACCTATCTCCTCTACCTCTTCTCCTCCCATACCACCTGACACCCCCTGCACTTCCTCTCCCTGTTTTTTTTATTTTTTTTCCCCATTTTTTTCCACCACACCAAGTGAATTAACACCACCTATCCCGTGTACAAAGCTGGACACAGCAGCTGCGCGTCCTGGCGCGGTGCGTGGAGCGGCCACCGGCCGCCCCAGCAGAGAGCCCTCCTCCGAAGCCACGGCTTCTCCCGGCGAAGAGCGAGAGAGACAGAGGGAGAGAGAGAGAGACAGAGAGAGAGAGAGAGAGAGAGAGAGAGAGAGAGAGAGCGAGAGAGAGACAGAGAGAGAGAGACAGAGAGAGAGAGAGAGAGAGAGAGAGAGAGAGAGACAGAGAGAGAGAGAGAGAGAGAGAGAGCAAGAGAGAGAGAGAGGGAGACAGAGAGAGAGACAGAGGAAAAGGGGTTGCAGAAGGGAAGCAAAGAATAAAAAGATGGATGTAGAGAAATAGAGAGACAAATCCACAGAGAAACAGAAGGATGAACAAACGGGGAAATGAAAGAGAAGGAGGGAAAGGCAGAGATGGTAATTATGAGAGATGAGGGCTGATGAAAAGGGCAGCTTGGGACAATCTAATTGGAAAAACCTGCCTTTTTACTCCAAACTATTCATCATAATGAATTAAAATAAAATAAAATCACATCAACATGAATTTCTCCAAAAAGATGAATAAGTCATCGGCACAAGTTCTGCTCCCTGAATCCAACATGGACGCCTGGAACTAATATATTTAGCTTAGCACATTTATATGCACATTTTATATAGACATAATGTTTAAAGCACACTGGAGCTCTGTGTGGAAGTGTGTGGGAATTAAAATAATGACCTCAAACACATACCTTTCCATTACTGTTCCATCCAGTCTATAATCCCAATGATTGCTGAAGAAACTGTTCATCACACACACACACACACACACACACACACATAGACACAGACACAGACACACACACACACACACACACACACACACACACACACACACACACACACATAGACACAGACACAGACACACACACACACACACACACACACACACACACACACACACACACACACACACAAACACACACACACACACACACTGCGTATTGCATCAACAAAATGGCCTTCTCTGTTTTTCAGTGGACAGAAGAAGACGGCTGGGTGGTGAAAGGATGGCAAGAGTTATAGAGTCAGAGGTGATGATGGAAACATGGTCCCAATAAATGTTGAATAAGATACGAGGAGGGAAGGATAGGAGTAAAGGAGAAAACTAATGTACTTTCCCTTAACCTTGTCTCCTAAAAATCCAAATGTATACTAATGTGCATTAGCAAATGTGCTTTATAAGAATTATAATGCATTACATCTTAATAAACATTAGGATAAAACATTAACGTTAAAGTATCTGTTTCCATGAGACAGTAACGCGACCTTCCAAAGGGATTTATTTTCTCAGCAATGTATGTATCTCTAGGACAAATTCTGAAACCCCCGCCTACATCTGTTGTTATACTCTTTGAAACCTAAACCCTCAAATTTGCGTGCAAGACTTTTTTTTTTTTCTGACATTTATATCTCAACAGTAGCTGAACAGATTTTTACCATTCAAACTACATTTAAAACAACTATCTCTCCTTCATTGTATGCCATTTGGTTTGAATATTATTCCTCTAAAGAAGTGTCCACTGGATGGAAAATCCCAGTGGAACTATTGGATAATAACTGTAGATGGAGTCCGAAGTGCTGACAAAATTGATTTTCCCTGCTTGACCCTGCGCTAAAAGCTTTATTTTCTGGATCATTATTCCTAAATGATCAAATTGATTATACGATTATATTATATTATACGTTGGCTTGATTAGTCAACACACTTTCAGAACGATTATTATTAACTAAAGGTTGGAGAGCAAGAGATTGGTGACTGAACCAACTGAATATAGGTAGGCAAAACACTCAATCTATATCATCGATTTGAATAAGCATGAAACATTCCAATACATGAAGTTTTTGCTATTTTACATCAGAACTGTACGGAATCCCTACGAGGCAACATGGAGGAATATTATCCAACAGTTTCGTAAGAGATAATGATTCGAGATAAACTTTAAAAAGAGAGAAGGGTTTCAGCCCCATGGACAGCTGAAAGCAGTAAAATCTGTCCAGAGCAGAGAGGGACCAGAGCCAATACAACATGAGTAAGCAGATTTGTCTGGTTCCGGGCAAACACTGTATACAGTATGACATAGAAGCTCATAGTGACTGATGATGATGAAAACTGGTGATGTTGAAAAGATCTGCTTTCTATAATGGCTCTAATTTTAATTATCTTCACGGTTCTTAAGAAACAGTGAAAGCCTAAAGAAGAATGTGAAAAAAAAAGAAGAAAAAAGAAATTAATATTATTAATACCTTAGTTCCTGGGACTATACAATGGAAAATGAGGTAAGTCGGTGAGTGAAAATAAATTGTTCTTTTGGACTGTTGTAGATGGAAGCCATGAAAGGATTAAGCCATTGTTAGCAAATCTGCCGTTCTCACTATAGAGCTAATGGACTTTTAATGAACAGATTTAGATTTTGCTTTGAAAATGTGATTTGTTACTGTGTGTAAAGATTTTTCCCTGAAGACAATATTGAACTGGCTCAGCAGGGTGAATCTATATAGAATTGCATTCTGTTTTATTTAATCTCTTGTGTTTTGGACGTAACATTAAAGGCAATTCACCTGGGCTTATGTAACATTATAGTTATAAGTGAGTCTTAGAACTGGGAGTAACTGTAGAGTTTCCAAACATTTGCAGTGAAACGCAAATAATACAAACTAGAAGATAAATAAAAATGTAGGTGAGGAATGCTTATATGCATTATTTCCCCGGTCTCCCTGATTATATTCTGCAGATGTTTCCTTCCTCAAGCTTTCTTCCTCTCTTCTCTCACAGAACATCCTTCAACTTCAATTCCACCCAATCCTCTCTATTCCCTCAAACAACACTTTCTGTTGTTTGGAGTTTGAATAGAGCAGCAGAGAGCCAGCAAAGCGCATCTGAAATAACAATGAGAGGTACTTGTAAGCGTACACAACCAGTTCAAATTGACTACTCTGGCTGCCGGGGCAAGTTTGAACATAATATTCAGAGTAATATGCCATGCACGACAACAAACATCCTTGTCAACGAGTCACTTTGTCTTATATTCAGCTCAGACTAGTGGCAAAAGTCTTTCATTGGTATTGGAGCATCGAAGAAACCGTGGTCTTTTTTGAAAATTCTCGATTAATATCAACTTAATTTGCATTGGAACAAAGATAAATTATCACCAATTACACACCGTTTTGTAATTTCAAAAAGAGTTCTTGAGGCTCCAGACTAGAATAAAATAAAAGACGGATAAGAAGGATATGTTTCGCTGTAAAAACTTCAAGGAGCTTAAAGCCATCATTTCCTTTGTCTCTCGCTGACTCTGCCTCTCAGAAAAATCTAAAACTTTGTGTTATTGTTGTTGCATTGCTTGGGAGAAATGGCTGGAATACATGTGCCTGCCTGTGTTCCTTGCTGCACACTAATGGTGTGAAAGGCTGCCTAGTTTCTTCTTTTTCTCTTCACCTTGCTTTATATCAAAGTGATAAAGTTTATGCTGCTTGCTCCTACAGGGCTTTGTGAGTGTGGTTTATCCCTCCGTCACTAGTGTTGACGTGTGATATATAGTCTGTGCATCCTCTGAGGGCTCTGCAATGATGTTGCCTCTCCTTCCCTACCTTTTTACTTCTGCCTTCTGTCTCATGTTAGCGCTTTCTTTCCTCCTGCTCGCCTTCTCTTGACTTCTAGCTGATGCTGTTATGTATGCTGTTGGGGAGACTTCTGCACATTGTTGTGCCTCTGCCTCTTCTCTGCAAATATGTTGGCCTTTGAGCTGAGAGGGTACCCAGGGGTGAGCGAGGAAGAAAAGAAGAGGAGATCTGGCTGGTGAGTAGTGGTTTGGGGACAGAGTGAATTGGAATAAATACAATAAAAGACACTGGCAAGGAATATTCTTTTTTGAATGTTTTAGAGTTATTGAAATGAGAAGAAGAGAGGGTAGAAAAGGCAGGAAAGAGCAACTAGCCATCTTCCTTCCCTCTTGTGTAAGGTTTCCTGTTAATCACCATGTAAGGCTGCAGTAGCAGTGATTGATGTTGGGGATGTGGAGCGTACAGTGTACTCTCATATTATGGTTTGTAGCAGCAGAGGTCTGGGACTCGGTAGTGGGAAGCAGGTGTGTGTCTGAGATGGAAACTCTGCTGATCAATCCAATAGTTGTTGAGATATTTCACTGAAAAACATAAATGTCAATCTCATGATGGCCCAAGACGATCACCAAGGATACATCTTCTGGAGACCATAAATGTTCATTGAAAATGTCATGGCAATCCATCCAACACTTGTTAATATATTTTCATTTTGCAACAGAGTTGTGGACAGACTGACCAACATTGTCATCCTGCTACGCCACATGGCTACATTTTAATTCTCAGAGTGACTGTTACCATTTGGCGGAAAAAGTAACAAACCAAACAATGCATTGTAAATGTAGTTTGAGCCTTATTGTACATATAATTGGGCTCATTGGGACCTCATCACCATGTCCCCTAGTCAGGAAGAATAGAATATCATAACAAATGCATTATACAGAGGGAAAACTACAATCAGATGCTGCTATAAATATAAAGCAACTTCAATGTATTCTACCTTACACAAACTCAAAGTGTACTTTCCTTGTGAAAAGTCCAAATAAAACCAAATCTCTAGTGTGGCCATGTGCTTCTTTTATCTTGAGTGTTCTTTGGGATCTGATAATATTAACCTTGAATTTAAGGGAAAACATGTTGCAGCGTTGCACAAACAATTTGAAGTTGAAATGAGAGCTTTGAATCAGTCAGCCTCCCACTGATGCTTGATGGCTATAAAACATGTGTTAAATGGGTTGAATGATTGTGTATATTATATACAATTCATTATTCAATATGTTGTATTTCTGTTGAACACAAATAAAAAACCTTAAAAATACAATTGTATGTGACAACATAGAATTAAAGAATTGTCATTTTGTTGTTGGTCAAGTTTCAAGTTTTCATTTATTTAATAACACTAATACCATTGGACTAAAATATCTGAATTTTGAAAATGTATATTTGCTAGGAAATACGTAAACACATCCTCAGTGTTGTATGTAATTATCAAATAAGAAGGATGCTTAATATCTTTCTTTGGGAAGTGACAGAGCCCCTTACATTAGGTATTAGAGAAGACATAAACGAGATACAGTGCTAACGTTAGCAAGCAAGGCTAAATTTCAGTTTCACAATCTAAAGACTCCTTCTACCTCGTATACTGTCTCATTGTATACTGCTATACTGCTTCTGCCGGCAAGCACCACAATAGTGTTGGAATGTACCCAATATGAAAGTTCAGAGCTTCAAATGTTTAATTCAACACCAGTGTCACACCAAAATATCGACATGGTGGAATACTCTTCTAAGTAGGTAGTGTATAAAGTACTGGGCTCATCTTTCACTGCCTGACATCTCTGGTCAAGCAAGAAAGAGAGAATGAGAGAACAAGGGGGAAGGTATTTGAATGTCTTTCTCCTTTCCCCCTTTTCTGTTCTATAGAGAGATTAAAGGAAATAGAAAAGTACAAATACAAATTACACTTTTCGAGGATATCAATGTATCCAATTCCCAGAAATCATAGAAAGAAAACACTTCCCAGAGAATCATCACATTTTTTAAGCTTTCTTCAGTATTAAAGTAATTTAGTGATACTTGTCAGTATATTCATGGGTACATTCCAAAATGTACATAAATATTGCCTAAAAAAACAAGTTGTAGCTCACAACGCAACTTTTTTGATGATGAGATTTTATAGTTATATTAGAAAAATATACAGGTTAACACTGGATATGCAGAGTAATTTAAGTGCTAAGACTGAAACAAGCAGTGCATCTAAAGAAAGTCACTAACGACTATGCAAACTGTTTATCTTCAGAAATGGAATTTCTTAACACCCTACATTTTTAGACACTTACAATACAGCATCTCCTTATCATAAACATTCATTTACAAGCACCACATTGTATTAGGGTGATAAACGGTAAGTCTGGAAATGAAAATACACTTGAAAATATGATGCTTTATTTTAACAGATGATGAGCAATGTTTGAAAGTTTGAGCGCACATTTGTCAAAAACTTCAGCCATTATTATAACTCTACACATAAGGGATCAAACCTGGTACTGTCTAATTATGGGCCTGTCTCCCTAACCACCAGGCTAATCTGATGCTGATGCATTAAACATGGCCAGCAGGTCTTGAAATGAATATAGCACAGCCACTGAAAGAAAGTTTGAGCACTCATTTTTGGAAACATTTTTGACTCTTTTCATGTGTCATCTGTAAATGTGAGTGTGGATGTGTGTGTAAGCATGTCTGGCCCACTAAAGGTTATATTTACCATTTGTCTGGGTTTCGGGATAGGCAGAGGGCAACAGGGGACAACAGCGTGGGCTGCTAGAATTCTGATGATGATTGTGGACGATCAGACACACACATGCACAACAAAAAAGTGTTTATTGGGGAATTAATCAAATGTCAGGGCTGCTGCTGTCACATTTTGAATACAGAGTGTAAGAGTAGAGGAAAAGAAAGGGAATGATTGGGAATATATAGAAGATGAAGGCAGGTCGATAGAAATAATGTGTGTAGGATAGGAATCAATGGGAATCAATGGAGATGCATGAGGACATGTCCCCATTATAATGTCACTAACAGTTGACTGTCTTCAAAAGAACCAGAGCGGAGACATGAATCAACATTATCAGTGAAAGGGGTATTACACTATCTTTGACCTTTATTAGCAACCAGTGGGAAATTAAACATGTACCAAACTACGGACAGAAAAGGTTAGCAAGTAGCTGCTGAACATAAGCTAAAGACTCAAGAATTTTTTGTGGAGACAAAACATCCATCAGGTGAGCACAGACATAACTCCAAATGACTGCCAATGTTGCTCTGTGTCTACTGGATGTGTAAATAGTTAGATAGTTAGTCAATTCTGCATTGATTATTCAGAAAATTTCATTGAGATCCAAATCATATTTACAAGAGAAAACAATCACAAATATTCTAAGAAAATTAAACTCCACTTTTTTTTGGTACCATGTAATTTTTCTCTATTTTGTTTCCCGCTGTGAATAGCACCACCTCAGTGTAGGCAGGTTTCTAAGTTGATTGCCATAGCGACAAAGCATTAAACTGCTGTGACATGATCTTCTACGTCACACTCGCTGGATCCTTTCATCGGCAACCAAACAGAGGAGTGTCTGCACTTTGTTAACGGTAATTCGTAGTAATTCCATTTTGCAAAAAAAAAAAAATCAAGTGAATACAAATTTGCGATCCCTATTGACGGTAGCTCGGCAATTTAAAAATGGCGTGTTGCGCAAAATAAGGTTCTAGAGACTATTCTCTCTGACCAATCATGTTTTAACTCCACCTTTATGTATCAGTTCAGCTCACTTGGAACCTTTGGTGGTATCAAAAAAAATGTCCTAATGGAAATCCAAAAAAGTTAGTAGAGTTAGGTAGAGATGTGCCGTATCATGCACTGGAAATGCAGCATTAGGTATGTATTTAGCTTATCATGTAAATTCTTCTGACCCCACATGGCCAAAAATATAATGAAAACATGTTTGATAGTAAATTGTTATTCAACATAAAAGTTGTGTTTTAACTGTAGAAACTTTGACAGTGGATAAGATGAGAATCCATACTGAACCCCTTCCAACAGTCAAAGGGACATTTAGGAAATTGAGTGAAGTGGTAGCTTTAATCTGCTCAAAGGTATGAGGGTGTCTAATATAGTCATGTCTTGAACCAAACATATTACACTGGGTCTAAAGAACAGAATATAATAGTCTGCTATGGTCGACTTCACCTCTGTACTCACACCATGATTTAGGTAACTGTAGTCTGAATCCCACTGTAATCCTGCTCATTAGACTGTAGTAGCCAGCTGAATTCAGTGACACAGCTATAATTGGTACATTTAGTATGATTAATCACTACCTAATTAGACTTGCATATATAATGGCTTAGGGTCAACCAGTTGTGAGTGCGTGTGCAGTCCAAAATAGAAGAACCATGCTGTGTGTTAATGATCATCAGTCTACTGTGGTCAGCTAACGGAATCCTTCTCTTGAGTCGTGCCATGATGAATGTGTCAGCCTAAATGTCAGCGAAAGTCAACAAAACTGAAAGTGACCACAAGCATGAAATCCATGAAGTGTTTTCAGAGCGTTCACAATTGTCCACAACTAACAAATAATTGGACTCATGTCCAGTTCAAAAGAAAGTCTCACAGCCTCATGATGTCTGTCTTAGAAATCCACAAATTGAGTTAGTAATCTTGGTGTTACCATGGATTCAGATCTAAATTTTTAATAGCCCCACCCAAAGTGTGCAAACCATTATCTTAAATGACACTCTGTAGTATGAGTCAGAGGATTCAGGCAAGACTTCTCCAAGCTGTTATGCCCCTCAGGTTGGACTATTTTAATAGTGTTTTTCTGGCCTTCCCCAAAAGGCTCTCAGCTCATTCAGAATACATGCTGCTGTTGGCCTCCTAACAGTAAATAAAATGATAAAACCACACTAATACCGCTCTTAATACTAGGATGGGTTAAATGCAGAGTCTAGGTGCTGGTAATGGTCTAGGTCAGGGGTTGGCAACCTGCAGCTCAAGAGCCACATGCGGCTCTTTAACCCCTCTGTAGTGGCCTCCTGTAGCTTTGACAAAAAAACATGGTACTAATTATTTATTTGTTGTTGCACAGTGGAAAATCTTTCAAAGGGAACACCTCTTATCTTTTTTTTTTATATTTCGTCCACTAAAAAATGCGTCACATTCTACTGCGTCAAAGGGTGCCTTTCCCTGCAGGTGGCTTATCTTGAGTGTCAGACCCCCGCCTAACTCTGCGTGGACGGATTCATTTGCTTTCCCTGCCAATAATGCTGGCTTACCTGTGTGCTTGATATGTGGCGAAAAATGAAAAAACAACAGAAAATGTAATGTTGAAAGACATTTTGTGGGACATTTGTGAGGCTGTTGTGAATTGTTTAAAAGCCAAAGAAATGATCATCTCCGCCATGTGGATGAAAAGACACTGAAACGCACATAAACAGACTCCTGATATTGTCTTTTAAATGCCTCCTCATTGGATCTTTTCCTTTTTCCACTCATTGTTGCTTGTGGGATTAATTTTTTTAAGTAAAGTATCACGTGACAGACGAGCGTCTTGACATGTGACGGGTACCGGTGGTTGGGGACCACTGGTCTAGTGCTACGGCTTCCAATTACAATACCAGATCGTTGTGAGTTCATTACTAGGGCTGCCACCATTGTGCCCCTGAGCAAGGTACTTAACCCTGAGTTACTCCAGGGAGACTGTCCGTGTAGTTAGTTCACTGTAAGTCGCTCTGGATAAGAGCGTCCGCTAAATGACCTGTAATGTAATGTCTAATTTTCCATTCCCATACTTTTTTTTAACCCAAACTATGATCTTTTCATTAACCTAACCAAGTTGTTGTGTTTTAATACACAACGTTAACCGCATGTTTAAAACTGTGACCGCATTATAGTGGTAGTGAGAACATCTGATAACGGCCAATTCATGAACTAATACCGTTGGAAATGAGAGTACCTGTTATCTGTTTATTTGGGTTGATTAATTCCCTATTACAATTCCAACATCTGCTGTCTCCTCCATATGTTGTGTCAAAGCAGAAGCTTCTTAATGATGATGTCACTTCTCTAAGAGGTTCTTTCTTTCTTATTACCAGCCATTATCACATAATATTTTTCAGTATCTTCGTATTGATCGCATGCTGTCAAACTGTGATAAAATAGTCTTTGTGTTGCACCCCCATCACACTCACACATATGTATAGTGTTAAGCTCTGAAACACATCCTAATGCAGATCATATCTTGACAGAATTCAATTTACCATCTGAAATTAAAACCCTTTGCAGGCCTGAATTTCTTTGAAATTGATAGCAGGAAGTGGTGTGGTATCTGGTGTGGCATGTACTTTCCCTCACTGATGTGGCTGTCTTATTAAGCTGCAATTTGAACTTTATGGATGATTTAAAAAAGAAAAGAGCGATCTATACAAGACAGAGAGAGAGGAGTGGGGTAGGCAGGTAAAGCCTTATTAGCTTTTCCTTGAGATTACAGGAAGAAAAGCAAAGCGTTTAGCTCTGTAGTCAAATCAAAAAACTGTAACCGGAGGACGATATGGTGTAGAGAAAATGGATCAGGGCAGAGCTAGAGAGAGCTAGTCATTCTAGAAAGTATTAGTCAAAATGATAATGTCAGCGAGCCGAAGAGCAGACAGGTGTAAATGTAGATGACTTGTCTGGCCAAGAGACAGCAGCTGTAAAGTGACCATCATGAAAACCTATACAGCAATTCAATTCAGAAGCCCTGCAATAAAGCGCACAATGTTCAATAACATTTTTAATTCTCGTCAATCTCATTGTTAATTTTCAAGGTTGTAGCTTGTAGTGTTTCCTGAATTGGATTGCAATATACTATAAAGGGTTAATGATAGTGTGTGTCCCGCACATCCCAAGGACACTTTCACTGAATCCTGTGCAGTAATTAGTCTCCCATTCAGTCTTAAAATTTTCATTTACTTAATTAAAACAAGGGGGAAATAAATCTGCCGTGAGGTGAGAAAACTTTACTGCTTTACAATACAAATCAACTTGTTCAAACAATGCTTGAACAAGTTGTTATTTGATTTTCCTTCCAAGTTGAATTGCATGGAGTCGGTCTTATTTTATCTTGTTCTACACAATGTGAATTGATTTATATCATGCACTTCATAAACATAAGCAATTCTAGGTGTTTTGAATAAGGAAAACAATGAATATATAAGTGAATAATAATGAATAATGAATAATAGAAATGAATTATATAAACTGCATTTAGATCTAGCTGAACCAAATGAAAAAAGGACTGTCGAGCAGTAACTTCCATACATTACAAAAAACCACAAAGACAATAAAATATGATGAGGCTCGATGCATTTCTTTTCATTTTTTGCCCCAATCCTAGTCCAGTAAGGGTATAGTTTGGATGTTTTTATGTGGGGTTGTATGAGGTACTTATCTATGGTCTGTGTATTACCTACAGTAGATGGTGGTCGGCAGGCCCCAAGTTTGGAGAAACAGTTTGAGTTTGTGTTATTGTTATTGTATGAATTTCGTGTTTTAAAGGGTCAAGTCGGAGTCACCAAAGTCAAACAATAACACAAACAAACTAAGTTTTCGAGGCAGCGGGAGACCAGCAACCCCTGTGATCTGCGAGGTAAAAACTGTTTTTGTCTATGGAGTCTGGTGGCATTGGATGTAACGGCTTCAGTTCCCCACCGGAAAGGGTAATCTCAAGGCAAGGTTTCTTATAGATGGCTACATTACGTTTGGCTGCTGCCCCCGTCCACAGCAGTACATTGCTTTGCAATTGTGCCGGGACTCCTGTCTGTTCGCCATACTCTCCTCACTCTCTCTATCTACAATACACTGACTATGGATAAGTACCTCATAAAAACCCCACTTCAAAACATCTGAACTATCCTTTAAATATAAAGAGTGGTTTACAGCCCATCCCGGGATGGTGTCACTATTCCTTCCACCACACTCGCTCCCACAGAGGGATTATTATCTTCATGGAGGTGGAAAGTTTATGACCAGTCCCCAGTCAAATGTTCAGATGTCCGTCTTGGGCACAATGAATGCTGGATGTCTGAACATATTATCTGCAGAAGATTGTCAGGGATGGATCAGGAATCAAAAAGAGTATTTACCTGGTGTCCTTGCAAAGAGAGGAAAGAAGGTGTGATGTGAATGAGAACCAAATGGACTTCTTGACAGGTACTGATGTATTTCTATATCTGTAGCTGTCATATACATGTATGTATAGTGAATATAATTAGTTTTATCATGCGTTACTGGAATAACTTGAGTTTCATTTTCTGCACTTGGAATTACTCTATAAACATGACAAACACATACAGTATACTGTAGCATAATGCAGCATTTCAAGTTCAAATACTTGTATTATCATGTACAATTACAATGGACAGTTCGATTGACAGATGGGTCATCCAACCAGCTGCCACATATTTATTTTTAATATGCCTGCCCTTTTTTTGCAAGTTAGCTTCTACCTGCATCATCTCCTAAACGGGGGGGTCTAAATTAGTTTTCAAAGCTGTTTTAATGTAAGAGTTTAGGCTACTACACAACATTCTGCTGTGAGCTTTTTGCATTTGAATAGATGTTAAACTCTCATTTACCATCTATTACTGAGACTCCCTTAAACAAGAGACACATCAGCCCCATCTGCTCTGTAGCAGAGTTGCTCGACAGCCAACAATAGGAAACTTTGTGCGCGCCAAATCCCAGTTGGGGTGCGTGTGCAGTTTCAGGTTTCCTTGCTGCAAAACAAGAATGCACCTTCAGCAAAACATACCAGGTTGGATCAAATAACCTTTGCATTTCTGTTATCATAATGAAATCATCTTTCACAAAGTGCCTTAAGCTGTGGTTTTGTGTAATCGAGGCTGGAGTATTCCCATTCCTTGTAATGGGTTACCCATGTATGCACAGCTCTGTGTGTGTCCCCTGTGGGTTTCCCCATTGAAGATCTCAAGACAACAGTGTTTAATAAGGGTGAGGGGTTGAGTGTTTTTATGTAGCGTCACCCTCAGGCTTTGCTATCGGGGGTTTCAAAATACAGAGGAAAGTAGCATCACAATGTCAGTGAGGAAACCTCGTATCTTCTCAAAAGTCATGTTTTTCCTCGCGCAGGTGTAATGTCTCATTCCTTTCCTGTCTGCTGTGTAATTTAATTCACACTACTTCTTGAATCTGTTATCAATATTTGCGTGCTCCCAGGGTCATGATGCAGTATCTTCTCCTGGGAAACAGTAATAAGGCAGATATGATATTAAAGATGGGTGTATTTTTTATCTGTCGACTATACAGTCATCATATAAAATAGTGCTTCAGGCTTTTCAATATGTAATGCTCAACTTTTCACAGTACGGAAGCAGAAATGAATGTTGCTGATTCAGAGAGAAGATATTTGTGTGTGAGAGCTATTTGGCATCTGCACATTGAGATACTGTGTGTGTATGTGTGTGTGTGTGTGTGTGTGTGTGTGTGTCGCCCAATTGAGTTTTAGCTGCTTTACAATGCTGATCCCCACCTGAGTAATGATTTTCTTAATGCATGTTTTAAGCCACAGGTTCCCATAAATGTATCCACAGTAGGCACAAATACACACAATGCCTTAACAAGTCAGCAGCTGAATGACTATAAATCAGCTTTTTCCAATACTGAGCAATATAGAAGCTGCTTATCTCAAAATACCTCACAAACAAAAATTAAAAGGAGAAAAAAAACACTTAAAGCAGTGTCTGTGGTACTGTTAATAACCCACCATTACTTCTCAGTGATTTATACTGTAGGTTAATTACAGTGTTGGCATTAAATGGGAATATCAAAAATGACAGGGTGTGCATTTCATGAATTCGTCAGACTTGGAAATGTCAGTGAGTGTGAGCCAAAAACACACTTCACACCATCGGTTTGGACAAATTAAGTAAACAGAAAAATGGCCTTAATGTTTGCCGTCAAGCCAAAGAACAGATTCAGCTGATTAAATCAAAACCATCACAACAGGCCTGATGCTTCACTCAAAACTTTGTTAATCCGTCAGCTTCCACCAGAAATGTTGTTCCTTTCATGAGGAAAGCTGAGGCGGTGACAGACAACAATCTCAATGTGTGTCATAGGTGCTGCTGATGTCATGTCATCATTGTCACCAGCTATGCAGTGCAGATACCTCTTGAATGTAAAGACGCAGCTAAAGCCCTTTAAGGTAACTGGCATTACACAAAGCAAGAAGATCAGATATACTGTATATGAAAATGAATCAACATTTAGCACACATGAAGGGAGAATTTTACAATTTACTAACTCATCCGGCGTCTCTATATATTCTTGTCTTGTCGACAATAAGAAATGTTTGTGTGTTTTAGATATGCCTCTATTTTAATCAATCCTTAACCATATTGGTAGCAGACCAGACACGCTGATATGAACTGTTTTGTTGAAGGTGATATAGGGATATAGGGTCTTTGGAGGGACTGAAAAAAGTTTGTTAGGTATGATGTCAGGCTTCAGTGAGCTCGCATTACCAAGGTTTAAGTTTACCTTTATTGATTACCTATGACCAATGTTAGAACCTATTGATTTTACAAATGACTAATAAGGCTGAAAAAAGTCAGGGCATCTAATATTTGGAAAGGATTGCCTGAGAAACTCAACAACGCTGTCTCAAGGTAATGGATTTTAAAGCCCCCTTAAAAATGGATTACTGTTCCAGTTGGGTCTATACTTTCCTGATTGTTTTTAAATGCATTTTACTTCATTGTTCTAATCGCTGTGTCATTTTGACAATGATTGTATAAATACAGCTGTTATTATTAGAGGCCCTGTTCTTTATTAGTTCAGATATAACAGAAAAACACAGAAACAAATCAGTTTTTCTCACAAATGCAGTGGATCGAAATACAAATTTAGATAGAAACATATATGTGTTAGCTTGTTTGTTTGAGAGCTGAGTCCAAATTCACTCAAGCTGGAGATTAAATGAATTTAGTATTTCACAAAGAGAAACTCCTAATGCACCCACAAATGATGTGAAACAAACAGTACGCTTTATCAATTTACATCTGATACAATTTACCCTGGACAACATCAGAAAGTGAATATCTACAGACTAACTTCATGTTATTTATAGTGTAACATTATAGCGATTATTTTATTAACCCGATGGCACTCTATAATGAGCCTGAGACGTTTGGCAGTCAGGCACAGATGCTGTTCAGCGACAGACACCGTGAATGAAACGCTTGCTGCTGAGGACATGAGCTTTTCGCTGATTTTCTATATTACTGAGGCAATTTCTGCATTTGACACTCCAAAGCAGCAAATGAAATGGAAAGTTAAAAGATATCTGCTCTTTATAGAAGAGAACTCCCGGACGGTTTTTCTAACAATTGAATAAGAGGGTTTATCTGCGACTGAAATCAATTCAGCCCAATCCAAAACCTCTGGTGGCATGGTGAACCCGAACAGAGCAAGCTAACACAAAGAGCAATACATGAAAGTGAATGCAAATATATGAAATCTGGTCTACCTGAAGTTTGAAAAGTAACTCATCTTAAATTTCATAGGATAGTAACTTTGTCCTTCCCAAAAATTATTGAGCCCAATGCCAGTGTAACTAATTTATTTCATTCAAAGTTAATTAACTAGATGATAATACCTCTACCATGAGAGAAGTCTTCTCCAACTCCGATATTTAGCGTTTGCCTGACTGCTACTAGAAGTTTCCTGTTCTTTGTGGATTGTTTCAGGACACCTTGATTTGCATAGTCCAGAGTCAATTTTTAATTCAAGAATCTCAAAATGAACTATGAATGCTTATCACAATTATAGGTACATGTTCGAGGACTCCCTTTGAAGATTCAGTAGATCACAATGTCACACTATCAAGGAAGCAATGAATTCAAGAAACATGAATGAAATAAGTAAAGCTTTTGACATTTTACAAAGAATGCAGAAATGTCAGTTTAGGTCTTACCTAACGCACAAAATCAAATCAAACCTGTGATAGAAAGTAGTTTTAGAGCACTGCTTACAGACGGACTGCAAACATTGCCAGTGTCCCGTTTCACAAATGATTCACACTTGCAAATTGCAGATAAAATTGAGCCCTATATTCTTCTTGTATGCTAAAGTAAGAGGCACAAATATCATATCAGTTAAACACTCAAAACACCCTAAAACATATCACAAGATGAAATTATCTCATATAAGTAACAGTTTGCATTTTTCATATTTGGTGAAACTGGACCTTGAATTGTTCTTAAAGGTAACCTGTTGAGAATATTTTTTAAATGTTTGGAAAAACTTTAAAACATACAATTAACAATTAATATGCCAAGATGGCATCACATGCCTCCCTTTCCTTGTGTCTGAATTGTGTTCTAGAGAGTACCGAGTGATATCCAATGCTTGCTACTCAGCTTCACAATGGCTCTTCAGAAAACTATGCGTTACGTCACAGAGACTATGTTCATATGTCATACTGTCTATGGGTACATCAGACTTATTAAGTTATGCATGTAGGAAACACACTGGACAATGTAAGTTATTAAATACATTGTACACTTTTATGCTGATGATACTGTTACCTATTGCTCATACCCATTAGTAGTACAAAGGCTTATTTTAAGGTAAAATAGTTACATAATAACATCAATAAATAGTTACTGGTATTTGTTGAGACGTAACTGCTTCCAACTGTTGATCGGTGGAATAGCATGAAACCATTGCCAGGACTATGTATTATTTCACCATGTGCATCATCGTACGTGTGCACAAGATATCTTATCAAAACTATCCCTCCACCCTCCACTACATATTACATTTGTACAGGGACTGATGCATATGGTGCACGTAGTTTTGCTACGTTCATCATTGGTCTTGGAAACAATAGTTGACAAAACAGTCTCATCTCAAAATTTATTTAATATGTTTTCAGGAGCTATTCAGCTTTTGTATAAAGTGAACATTGACGAGAAGTCATAATGTTCAAAGAAAATGAAATAGAAATGTTAACAGCTATGACAAATGGGCAAACTCCATCTGTCGATGAAGATCATGTGATATAATCAAAAGCTCAAGTAAAGCTACTAAATTAGATTGTTTTTGTAACATGATGAAGATTTTATATCTGGTATTCTACTGATGTCAGTTGTATTTTGTTTGCCATTTCATATCTTTGTATCAGTTTACAAATGCTTTTACATAAGGACATTTTGTAAATAATACAATATTTATGAATCTGACAGAAGTTCTAAATTTCATGCATACAATCACTTAATGAATGAGGCCCATTGTGATTTCCTCAAAAATAATACAGAAAATGTATCACATCTCAAAGATAGGACCTACAAAAAACATGTTGGAAATTCTCTACAGTCTAAAAAGACAATCCATGGTAAGAGTTCCTGCTGGGTTGGGAGAGCAGTGATGTTGCTCAGCAGGTAACCAGCCCCCATCCTGTGTTGTATCCTTTTGTTTTTGCTGTGTTTCCTTGATGTCTGTGAGGTAACACATGGAAGCAGGGGGCACTTTGTGGTAGTAAGGCCTAAAGGGCAGAGGTTTGATCCTCCTTTGAACTCTGACTGCACTCTGTGATATGCACATGCTCTGCTGTCAGGCTCAGAGACATGCACAGCGATCACAGTACAACATCTCTGAAGAGGGCCTTTGATGGCTCAGTGTGTAATTGAAGACCACCAAAGGGCTCCTCATGCTGCCTCCATGATGGTTTATACTTTAAGCAAGGCTCTGTTTCTTTATCTTTCTTCCAATCTGCCTCTCATTTTGTCACTCTTTTACTCCCTCTTCTCATTCATCAACATCTCATTCTGACACACATGCTCCTCCGGTGACATTAAATATACAGTGTACCCTAACACCAGTGGCCCTTTATGAGTTTCGCTCATATAGCACATGAAAGGTCTGTTCAGTATATGTTAAGCCTCTTAAAATACCAGAACTGATCACAAGCATATTGAACAGGCAATGCAAGGCTGCTGAGAGATATCTTTGCCCGTGTTTCCTTTCAGAAGGCTTCAAAAGTTATCACAGTCTAATGAGTCATTGAACAGTGGTATAATATGGCTGTCTTACAAATCCTTCCTTCCTGCATACTGTGATCCAGCATGCAGGGGTTTGAGCTATTATTTAGTTCAATCATATTCTGCCCAAGGCTTGAGCTTTAAGACTGGCTGGAGAATACATTTGGGAAACACCCGTGTTTGGTATCCAACCTCTACACAGGGTGAAAGTCGCAATGCCTGTGAAGAGAAAGTAGAAAAATGAACACTGTACTGTCTGTTCTTGCAGTGAAATGAAAGAGATTTCATTGTTCCAGAATGTTTATATAGGAATATATTTGTTATTCTGTTGGATATGTCCTCCAGCCATAGAACCAATGCAACAATGTAGGCTTTAACCTTTGCACTGCATGTAGTTTATCAAGACCAGTGTGCCCCACTTTTCCCAACATGTTCTGTCTCAATATATACATTTGAATTTGATTTTCTGTGATATAGGTTTTTTTGAGACAATTGCGGTGAATAATGGCGCAGCCTTCAGCCCATTCGCTTAAGTGTCCTTGGTTTAGTAACATTGCATTAAATTACACAACAGTGTCAGAAGCGACTTACAAAAAGTGCAAACAATCATGAGGATACAACTGATATATAACTGATAGAACAGCAAGACTCTTGTAAGTACATTAGCTTCAAATAGGTGGAATCATTTAAGTGCAGAACAATACCTTCAAATAAACCAAACCAAGTGCAACATACAGAAACAATAGAATACAAATTCAACCATAAACTATAAATAAGCCAAACCAATGTTGTGCAACATACAAAGAACATCATTTTATTTGTATTAATTTTTTATTGGCCGAGGTGCAGTTGAAACAGGTGAGTTTTCAGTCTGCGACAGAAGATGTCAAGACTGTCTGCTGACCTGACATCAATGGGAAGGTCGTTCCACCATTTTGGAGCCAGGATAGCAAACAGGTGGGTTTGTTTGAGGGAAATCTGGGTCCCACACGCAGTGAGGCAGTAGCAGGAGGTTCAGCAGGAGGAAGGGAATGTATCATCTGTTCATGCTGCGTGCCATAGTGCCTTTTAGCCTTAGTCGAAAGTGACTGTGATGATACCAAAACAAACAAACTCTTTAGCATATTTTACTTATTTAAATGTTATGTTAAAGGACATCTGTCATGTGCTTTGACAATATTAGAAAATTGAGAAATAAAATGTTTTCCCCCTAGGCTAGTGGTATGGATTGCAATATAAATCTATTGGAGATCACACGGAAGTCCATGTTGTGTCCAAACCTCGACAAAAACAGCATCCTGTGAGAAGACACAGAAAGGCAACTGTTTGTTAAAAACAACATTGGTGACTCCTAAAGAGGTTAGTGTAGATGCTGCGGTATCATCAGTTGCTCTTCTATCGACTTAGCTGATTGTTAACGTTAAGGTGTAATTCATCCAATCACCTGCTAAGTAATATTTGAAAGTGCCTGCCTATATCAAAACAGTTTCCAATGAGATCTTCGCAAATGGTTCTGTTTAACAAACCATGTGGCGTGTCAGGTTAAATCACTTATATTAAATTATGAGCATGGTAAACATTACCTACTAAACCTCTACATGTTAGCAGCATAATTATGAGCATGTTAGCATGCCGACGAAGCCCAAAGGTCAAGTTTGATCTGTTAATTTGTTGATCATTATATATGCCATAGGGCTGCTGGCATGGCATTGATTTTCAGCAGGTCTAAATGTAATTGTGACTCAGAGCCCGTACCCGTGTGTACTTCATCTTTGTGAGGGTTAAAATTAAAAAATATATCCAAAACAAGTGCTCGCTTCAGTCTATTAATTAGCATTTTGTGAGCCGACACACTTCAAAATAGAAAAAGCTAAAAGAATGAAATAAGATATTTAATTATCCTTACAAATGAAGAGGAGTTTGGCTTCAACCTTGAGCAAAGAAAACAACAGAAAACACACAGAGCCAAAACAATTGCTCATGTAACTTTTATTACCTGCCTGTAAACAAGGTGGAAGAGAAAATGATGTAAGTGAGGTGGATGAACCCATGTTTATGCAGATGAGCTATCATTTGCAGGGTGTCAGTTTTCTTCAAAGGGAAGGGAAAACTTCAAAGAGACTGTGCAGATCGTGAATGGGTCATTTCACTAACAAGAGACAAGCAGAGAATATCAGTCTTCCAACAACAAATCCTCAGCTTAATGATTAGTGTGAATAGAAGGAAGCTTAGTGCTGCTTTGATGAATGTTTACAGCAAATCATTCTTCCATTGCTACTGCTTTAATTGGATGATTTAGATGTAATGGTACTCCTGCTAAATAATGACGACCAGTCAATCACAAGTTGAGAACAATATAAATATCTATATATTTGTTGTACTCATGTGGCTCATCTTGGATGGCTTGTGGAAACTATGCATCTCCAAAATGTCGGCTTCTCACAACATCACTTGTCTATAAGACAGCCCTGTTTTCAGCTTTGTGACAGTGCAGTTCTTCCGATAATTCATTGGCTTTGTTATTGGTCCATACGTCTTAAGAAGTTGGAGAATTTGTTTCTATGTATAAGAAATAACTTTATCTGAAAAATTCAAGGTCACTTAATGTGCAGATACACTGTCCATCAAACACATAGGTAGAGCCAAAAAGACAGCAAATATAATGTCTGCTGCATTGTTATATAACAATTTATTTATTTGCAGTTTTGGAAGTACATATAAAAATGATATATCAGATATTGTTTATTACCTTCGCCAAGGAGATTATGTTTTCGGTTTGGTTTGTTGGTTTGTTTGTTTGTAAGCAAGATTACAGGAAAAAACTGAATTGATTTTCATCAATTCAAACTTGGTGGAAGGGGGTAGCATATGTCGAGGAAGAACCAATTTTATTTTGGAGCAAATCCGAATCATGGGGCGGATACACACACTATTTTTCACGTATTGAAACAGCCTTGGCGGAGGTCTGCGCTCTAGTCGTTACTTGTTTATAACTTCCGAGGTTTGTAGACTTGAGTCATAGCAACCGTCACATTGTGAGAATTTGGGCCTCCATTTCTGTCAGAATGCCTTTATTTCCCTCGGGATTAATAAAGTATCTATCTATCTATATATCATTTTGATTGCCAAATCCCTAAATTGGTTGTCAATGAACATGTCTCATTTCAACAACCATTTTGGATCGATAGCCAAAGATTTGACCATGTTTCGCTTTCAAATTTGGTAAGGGAAAGCCCAAAATCACAACGGTACAAGTACAATACATCACTGCTTCTTTGTCCCATGAGTATATCATTTCCAATGTAAGGAGTCGCTGAGAGAGAGGACAAAAGAGAAATGCTTTTGTGTAGTACAAGAACATTTTCATCAGTTTACAATGTATTGATCTGTTCCTGTTTATGTGCAACAGATACAATCCCCATGCAGTCCAGAGGCAGTGTTGGCTGTCCTCCGCTCTGTTCTGGGCAGAGTGGGCAAAATGACGAGGGAAGAGCAGGGCGTGATGCCAGGCGAGAAATCAATACCTCAGGAAATAAGATGCAAACCCAGCAGCTGCTGCAGAGAAACTGATTTGGTTTGTGTGCGCAAGTGGGTGAGGGAGTGCTAGAGAGAATATATATGTGTGAGTGTGTGTGTGTGATTCTGCATGTGAAGTGCAACTCAACGGTCCTGTCGAGAAGGGCGAACTGAAACAAATTACAATCCCCAACAAGGTCAGTGTTCAAATATGTGTGTGTGAGGAAAGAAAGGAAGAACAAAAAGATGAGATAGCCCTGACAATCAGCTGATTTATGTAATGCATGCATTGCTTTCCTAGTTGTGAATAGAAATGCTAGCATGCAGCTCTGTCTTGGGTACTGACTGGCCAACAACACACTCCATTCTGTTGTTAACAACTATGTGCATTATGTGAGAAAAATGGATGTTTTGTTAAAATTGACTTCTCATACAATGTACTAAAGAAGGCAGACATGATATGTAGGACATCCCGTACATATAAACAAATATCAAGACACAAATAACTCACAGCAGGGTTTTTCATTTACTTCCAATTTCTTTATGAGTCTTTCATTCAGATTTTACTCACACACTGACTTTGTCATCTGTCATTCATCATTTCTTTTTATGGAGTTCTGTTCTTGCTTAGAAACTCATTTTAATTATTGTATTCTGTGAAGCTTCCAATGAGCCTCAATCATACTGATAAAAGTTTGAAGCTTATTTAAAATATAATTATATTCTTTCAGTCTCCACTGACTTCCACTATGACGACATGTGACATGTTAATAGCTGTGAACAAGTCCGAATAAAGCTCACATTCTAATGGGAGAGGGAATTTCTGTTTTTAAAACGTGTCACTTGACGACCTATTCTGTCAAATTATTGAATTACTCTTTAATAAATTCAATAAGGTTGAGTTGATTGACAGCTCTGACAGTTCTCCCAGTGCAACCACTGCTGTAGTTACTACATGCTGCTGCATAAATACAGCTCACATTCAATCAGACAGGCTATCGCTGTATCTTTTCATCCACTATTTCCCAACGAATCAGCAACATCTCCATTTCTTTTGGTTCAAAAGTCACCCATGTGAGCCTTTTGGCTCACAAATCAAGTCATTTCATTTATTGGGAATGCAGCAACACTTCTGCTTGCAGCATTCTATCAGCTGACATGTGCAGTATTTCTATTACTCTATCTTTTTTATTTTCACCTGTATGCTGGACTGTGGAAAAAGTAGACTCACGTACTCTCTCGTACTGTTTGTGCTATGTGTCGCTTCTCCAAGAGTCTTGAGGTAAGTTAAGTACGTTATTTACGTGACGTACATCAAGTATGTTACGTAAGTTAACTTAAATAAGTTAACATTAAGTTTTGCTTTCACAAGAACAAGGAAGACCTGGAAGTCCTGTGTTGGTTTGCACGTAAAATTGAGTCTTTGGCTTAAAATGAGAAGCCGTCTTTAGCCTATTGCCTTAGTTTACTGTTATTGTTGCTGCACTAGAATTCTAGACGTGTCAGGCGTAACAACACTTGAAAGGAGGGAGAACTTAGTAAAGTGTTAGTTAGCTGCTGTTGACGTATGTTCAGCCTGGCTTGAGATATGAGTAATTCAAATAAGTATGACACTGTGTCCATTCGCCGCTGTTTCCCCCAGTTATATAAATAAAAAGGGCCCTTAGGCAGTGGCTGTAAATGTATCAATCTTGTCTTTCTGTGTAGTTTGACAGACATAAGCTCTATGTGGAAGCAGACTGTATTGTATTGTTCATGCATATCAGGCTTCTCATGCCTTCATGATCACCGTGTGCCTGTATAATATCTGTAGCATTCAGTTTTCACAAGTAGCTAAATAATTTGACAAAGCTCCAATTTAATTTTTATATTATCCAGCCTTTAGTGCCACTCACAACTTCTCAGAAAGTTACCACTTTTGAAAAGCAAGTACTTTGAGTCTATTAATACCACCGTATTTGTTCTGACACGTTTTATTGTTCTGTTTCATCAATGCACAATATTGCCAAGTAAAAGAAAAAGTAGATTCCCACCTTGTCTGCAATTGTTTCCGTTCCCATGAATACATTTACTTTATTTAATAAGATAACCTGGCTCCTGTATTTTCTCACCAAATATTCCTATATTGACACGAAAAGCTTCCTAACACTGACAATATTATTCTGTTATGTTTGGATTTTATTTTTTATTTTTAAACGCTCAAAGGTACATTATTAAATGTATCGCATTTGTTCCAATATTGTTATCACAGTATTTCAGCATATCATGTTTCTAGTATTCATCAGACATCTTGTTTTTGATATCCCCCAATAAAATGATTTAGTTAATCTTTCCATTTGTGGGTGAAAAAGGACCCATAAGAATTTCTATCGAAAATAATAATAATAATACATTAGACTTGTATAGCGCTTAAAGAAACCATGTTCATTGTAGAGCTCCACCTCAGCATCACCGCTCACTTACATTTCTTTACACAACAAGACAATGTTGAATAACAAAATAAAGTTTTATCTCTATCTGTTTTAATGATAGCTAAGCATAATTTAGAGAGTCAGATATTCATGTAATCATTTGCTCGTTGAATCATTTGATAATAGTTCTACCTTTAATAAACCTCATAGATGACACTGTTTATAAATAAAAAATCAACATTCTTATGATTTTGAAGTGTTGGAAGGAGCTTTCCATTGATATCAGGTCAGCAGAAAGTTTTCTGTTGCAGACTGAAAATGCATCTGTTTGAACTGCATTCTGTATGAAGCATTTAAAATGGTATTTGAAATTAATGTACTTGCATGATTCTCGCTGTTTGGAGTCATTTCCTCATGATTGTTTGCGCTTACTGTAAATCGCTTTGGACAGAAGCGTTAGCTAAATGAACTGTAATGTAATACAGTGCGTAGTATTCTGCTGTGCTGCTGTAGTATGAAATTGTCGTAGAGACACTATATGAGGAATAAGTGATTGGGTCGTTTTAGAATTTGATCCAGATTATTAAACATGTCCCAACCTGTTCCTTAAACTTTCACACAGCCGTGCTGCAACTCGCTGCCTTCAGTCATTTCAATGACTTTTCAAGGTGAAGCGGCTTCGATCACGGTGTACGGGTATGAAGCGCCCCTGCGCTTTGCTTTCTTGGGGGAATACTATTGCCGGTGGCCATGCTGAAAGCATGTCAGACCACACAATGACTCTCCAGTCAATGTGTCTGGAATGCTGTTTCCAGCTATCAACCCCCTTCAGTGAAACAATGGAGAGGTGTGGAGCCCCACAGCAGAGAAGCAAACAGGCAAATAAGAAGAATGTTCCCAAGTAAAGCATAAAGTAAACAATTGTATAAAATGCAACATAACAGTGTGCGATGACCACTGACAGAAACACGTAGTTAATCTGAAATGCCACTATTTCTCACTCTTTTCTTTTAAAATATTGTTTAAAATGACAAACTCGTCAAAAATAGTTTAGAAATAAAAAAGAAAAGAAAATGGAAGATTGTATTTAAATAATAGCAAACATACTTATGGAAGAGTGGAGGCTCCAATGACCTATGCATCTACGTGGAACCTCTTGATAGTGTCCGTCTACAGAAAAGCGAGTAAGATCAATATTTCAGATGCATTTAAGATTTAATATAGCCAGCATGTGCAGCCACACAGTATTACCTTCAGCATTCCCTCAAACATAAAACATACAAGAAGTCCTGGGGCTCTGTGTAGCCAGGTCCAGACCTACTGTAGCTGTGGATTAAGAAAGAACAGATTCACGGTGAACTGCGGCACATGAATGTGACAGTGATGTTCTGTGGCTGCCTCTTGATTCATGCTGGTATGAACACAGAAGTCTCTGGCCTGCCCTGCATCTGTCCGCCCACCCACCCGGCCTTCTCTCCCCGTTGCTGGGTGCTGTCCAGAGTTGTACGTGACTCCTGCCAGCTGGTGGCTGCCTGTCGCTCATGGCAGAATCTCTACATGCAGATGGACTCCAACTATATCTGGCCATGGACACACACACACACACACACACAATTAATCATAAATACCACACTTTGCCTGCTGCACTGCAGAATGATGAATCATACTACAGTAATTGTTTTGTTCTGTCTAGGAAATATTTCTACATATGTTGAGAAATAGACGTAATCGGACCTAAGCTGCTGCTGGACAATGAAATGCAGATGACTGCAGTGTCCCTGTGTCTTTCTTTTGCAGTTTGAATGTATATTAACACAGTGGTGTCTACTGTATGTGTGTGTGTGTGTGTGTGTGTGTGTGTGTGTGTGTGTGTGTGTGTGTGTGTGTGTGTGTGTGTGTGTGTGTGTGATGTGTGTGTGTGTGTGTGTGTGTGTGTGTGTGTGTGTGTGTGCGTGTGTGTGTGTGTGTGTGTGTGTGGTTAGATCTACTGTATATAGGGCAGGCTGAACTCTGTGTTCTGCTTTAAAACATGAAGTAATCTGTCTTCCTGCCTGCCTTACTACTTTCTGTACAAAACCTTTTCTGAGCTTTTCTTGAAATTGAAGGCTTTCTAACATTATTCACAGAGAAAGACATCTCCATCTAAAGGGCTGGTAATGCACACATGGATGTGCAATCAAACACGAAAATGAATGAAATGAATGAATAATTAAACGAGTGACCGGGGAAAGACTAAGAGTCTACAAAATATAAATAAGGAAGTGTTGGGTTATGTTGACGGTAGCATTGATCAGGAGTAAGGCAAAGAAGAATCGACTGGAATGAACTACAGAATGAAATTATTATTTCTGTAAAGATTTCTGGATCTCAGAGCAGTGGAGTGGTGAGTATAACATGACTTATTGTTGATGGAATTAGTCCTGGTGAAATGAACCCATGAATACCGGACTCTCACCCAGCAGACTGGTGATCATGTACCTGTGTGAAATCCAAAGTCAATGCTGACTTTTTTTTTCTTAACTTAAACAAAGTAACAAGCATACTTGTTCTTACTTCTTTCTAAATCCAGATGCTTTGATGCCTAAACATAACCAAGTAGTTTTGTTCCATTTTTGTTTTGTTTAACTAAATGCTAATGTCAGCAATATACATGTACTATAACACAAAGCACATAATGTTTAATCACCATCTTAGTTCAACGCTAGTATTTACTAATTAGCACTTGACCAAGTACAGTTAAGTGTCATTATTTTTGCAGGTATTCAGTCGTAAACCAAATTGGCGGACATATTGAAATTCTGACTTGATAATGGAGCGAGACGAAAAGTCACGGTGCTATTAGAATTCATCATCTGGAGAACATATCTGTAACAAATATGACAAGCCATCTGACGGATGGTCCTTCAGCTATTTGTTGGGATCCTCACAATATGGAGATTGAACAATTGCACTAAATTTTCCATGATCCTTTGAATCAAGACCCTCCCTCACTTCCCGCAACCTGACATCACATGTTGGCACGTAGGTGTGAGAACTCAGCTGATAAAACCAAAACACCTCCGCATTTCTTCCCTCGACGGACCCTCCTGGTGCCACCACGGTTCCCCGCTGCATCGGCCCAGCAGAAAGGCATCGGATGGCTGGCTGATCACTGAACTCTTTCTCCTTTTAATGGCCATTTTTATCACAGCGACACACACACACACACACACACACAGATAAGCACTCTAAGCTCCTGCTTTATATGTCCCCTTTGTTCCACAAAGTATTTGCACGTGTACGGAGAGACGGTCACAGGACCGCGCACACATTCTTTTCGGCGCGCTTCCCACAGGCGCACACACACTCTCTCTCTCCCTTTTGATTGTTTAGTATTAGATAATGTGTGTTTTGAAATATATTATCTCATGAATAAATGCTTTTGGAATATACATCCTGGTTTGTTTGTACAAGAAGGATTTCTGCTATCTATCTATCAAATAAATTCTTCAACCTTTACCAGCTGTTGGTATGGTCATTTATGTTTATAAATATGTATTTATTAATCAGAACTCCTAATTCATTGTCTTGTGTATTTTATGAGACTATTTTTTGAGACTACATTACCTGTTACCAATTAATATAATAAAGAAATATAATAATAATTTTTGATAATTATTCATTCCTTCTGATTTTAATGTATTTTTGAGCTAATGCACCTACTTCATTGTAGTGCCAGATATTATCATCTCCGCTCTGGTAATGTGACAAAATGTGGAAGTGATGCACTTTTACTTGATATAATACAATTTACGTATTTTGCCAATAATCCTCACTCGAGAAAGTGAAAAGATAAAATAAGCATCCATTCCAAACAAGCACATAATAGAATAGATAGAATAAAAGGAAAGATCAGGCATTAGTGTCCTTGTACTTTCCTTGTGGCTATGTCTGGGTGAAGAGCTGAGTAAGAAAATGGACTAAAAGCTCCAGATTTCAATTAAAGTATGTTTTCTTTTGTATATGTCTTGACTATTTCCGTGAATTTATTTTAACTCTATTGTGCCATACGCCTTGCCTCAAACCACATCTCCCATTAGCAGCAATTAAAAAATGTTTTATCAACTATGAAGGAACAGCATCTTTAATGTGTTCGCAAAGGGCTACAGAGAGATGTGCAGTACAGAAATAAAACTGTCTGACTTTCTGCCTCCCACACACTCTTTACTTCTCACAGATTTAGGATGTTAAGCCTGTGGCTGTGGCAGATATCTTTTTTCAGCTATTTGGGATGTTTTTCTGCCCTCATTAGGCCTCCACTGTGATTTCTTTCAATACTGGATCTCTCTGTGGGTGGGAGCTTGGGAATACCTCCATAACAGGTACATCCATACAAACAGGAACAAATTTGAAACAGTGCTCCAAGTGCTTGTTTATTCCTAATATCAGAGAAAACAACTTGTAGTTGGAGATAAAACCCGCCTCCAAGACAAGTTCATTATTGTGTTTGTGTGTGTGTGTGTACTTTCTGTCTTTCAAATTCAGCACTAAATTATTGCTAAAAGAAATTTGTAATATTTAGTGTGCATTTTGTTGTGCATATGTAGTAAAACCTGTATGTGTGTGTGAGCGCTGCCTGGCATACACAAATGAGCACTTGTGTTGCACTGAGATATTTCACCCTTATACCAGGTTACACACACACATGCACACATGCACATGCACATATATGTACACACACAGTATACAAATATGCAGAGTGAAAAATTACCCCCTCAGCCCAGCTGTCAAACATTCCTAGGTGTTAAGTCAGTGGAGAGGCAGAATGGAGCTTTGTTGCTGTAGATAATACGATTTGGGAGCAGCTATTTTTAGAAGCAACAGGAAGGTGGAAGCAGAGAGGGAATGAGAGAGAGAGGCTCAAATGGCTGCAGTGTGTTGGCAGACAGGACAAAACATGCACACTTGCTGATGGGAAAACACATTGTTTCTCTACTCCCTAACTTACCCTTCTTCTCTTTTGTCTCTTGTCTCGGTCGGATCTTTCTCCTGAAAGCAGATCAGCAGGATCAGGCAGACTATATGGACGGTTCTGTTCACTGCCCTGGACAGACAGTAAAGCCCAGTTTTAAAATCGTGAGAAGTAGGGTCATTTTCTCATAGACTAGCGAAACGATATTAAAATATAAAAAAAAGACATAGTTTGGCAAATTCATAAATATAACTCCACTGGCAGCACGGAGTCACAACTCATGACAATACTTTTCTAAGTGCTGCTGTTGAAAAACGCCTTTCAACTTGAGTGTTTTGTTCATGCTGGAGAGGCTGTGTGAAACTGACACAACAGATCAATACAGAGCAAAAGCCTTGGGACATTTTTCAAAATATTATGGAAACCATCTTGTGTCCCAATGATTAAAAATAAAGTTTTCTCCGAAGTGAAAGAGGTGCAATGCGACACAAAAACAATCTTGCAACAATGAAAATATTTACATAGTTTCACTTTAGTAAATGTACAGAAATGTAATCGGACAAATGTATCCACAGTGCAATTATAATTGTATTATTATTGAAGCAGTAACAACTAGGCAGTCTATTCCTTGGCGTGTTCCAGGCAAACCAATTTGCCCAAGATGTTTGACTCTTGTAATATATCTCCATATGCTTTTTAGAATTCTTCACACGTCGTGGTTTAAAGCCAGCTTACATGATTTGAGAACCTGGAGACGAGAAAAAAGGAGGATCAAAACAAAAGCCACGGCTTTGATGACGTATGTTCCTGATACGTTCTTGTCGGGGACGCATCAGGATGCATTAGCGTTTACGCAATGCAAGATATGTAGTCAAACGTAACGTGTCCCAAACCGCCTTGGCGTGTGAATTGAGTGATAAGATGCGTCTTGGTGGTTGTTTTTTTATTTAGGGCAGTCCATCATTTGCCCAAGATGCATTTAAAAAAACAAGTCTTAACAGGTATCATAGATCTATCTTCATATGTTTTTGTCTGACTACCACCAGAAGCAATTTGGATAGCGTCTTGAGAGAATCTTAAATGCATTTCCTTCTGTATTCAAAGTGTCTGCGCACCGTCTGAACACAATCCTAACACCCAGGATGCTTGTTAATGCCAGATGCCAGCATGTCGACAGAGGGTCATTTCCTCTCAGTAGTTCTGGGATGGAGAGACACAGAGAGATACTTCCTCAAAGGGCTGTAAGCCCTGTAGTAAAACATAGGCACAGGCAGATGGCTCCAATTTTGTACCCAATTTAACAACCCCTGTGATGCAAATGAGGTCAGCACAATCCAGACACTCTGTGGGACATCCACATAAGGTAAAGGAACAGAAACATTTAAATATTAGAAGATTATAAATGTGCAGTTTTTGATCTTAGCGTGACAGCAGACCATTTCTTCAAGGTTGTTCCGTGATCTATATAACATTCAAACTGATTTGAATTGGCCGTGGTTGTAAATATGGGCCGTGGTTAATTAGCGCTAAAAATTAAGCTTATCTTATTTATAGATAGCTAAGCCAATACATTTCCTAAATGCTTGCTCAGCTGTAATGAGGAACCAGCAACATATTTACTGAAACATCTATGTTTGGACATGTTGTCCCACTTATACTTAAAAGAGCTCTGGATATCTTTATTTTCTTTTCTTTTCTTTCTTCTGTCTAAAATTAGACCATTAATGGAAAAGTGTTAATGAGAAAAAATTGAGTCCTACATCCCCTCGAGGCTTTCTGTTTCAGCTGAATACTGAAAGAAATTTAGAGGATGTTAATGTCACTGAGGCTGTTATTTGGTTTGTATTGTTCTGTTTTCATATAATTTCTAGCCGATAACATTAACAAGATGCAAGGCTATAAATGTGAAAACTAAAAATCGAAGCATGTAAAAACATCAGTTCCCATTGTATGTCTGTATCTTAATTGCCTATTTGCTGTTATGCGGACATGTACCTTCTCCATCTATTACACACATGCTAACACACAGGCCAGTAGGCAAATCCACACATTTTGGTTTAGATGTGATACCAAGAAATTGCCAGAATCACAAATATCCAAAAACTGATATTTTTCCTTAGTAATGGTAAATACCCAAAACATTTAAGATTGTGTTGTTTGTAGAGATAGTTCCTCTACACTCTCCTGAATTAAGTAGAAGGGCTCTTAGAGAGTGCAAACCTCCGCCAAGGCCTTTTCACAAGTGAAAAATAATGGATGTATCTGCTGCCCCCGTGACTTGGATCCGCTCCAATATGGAATGGGTTCTTCTGTTTGCGATGATGCATCCATACCCCAAGTTTCATGGAAATTGGGAAAGTAGTTTATTCCGTAATCCTGCTGAAAAAACAAACAAACAAACCAAACCGAAAACATAACTTCCATGGTGGAGGTAGTAAGACTAAGAGCCTACAGTCATGCTAGCGGCTCTGTGAGGCTGTGGTACAGCTAGGCACAGCGGCACTTTGCATCAATGTGCTAACACACTCACAATGACGATGCTAACTTGATGGCAAAATTTGACCTGACATTAAAAGTGACATCACCTAAACATGAGGATTCATCCTATGCAGTGTTTGGATGTTAGGCAAAAAATGTCATCGCAAATCTTAAATATCTAGTCGTTGAGATATTTCAGAGTAGTGGACCGACAATGCAGAAGAGACAGAAACAAATGTATTTCTTTTTAATCAATCCTGTTGATACTTAACGTTTGGAACTAATGGCACTATACCCAAGGAGGTATAGTTTATAACCCAGTTGTCGATATATGGCAACATGAAGAGATATTTATGAGGTCTGGAACTGACGAGCAGAGTTCATACTGGTGCATGTGTGCACACAAAGGACTTTTGAGACATATAAGGCCGACAGCAGCCTTGTAGACCAGCAGATCAAAGAGCCGTCCAGCTCTATGAATACATAAAACTCTTCTTCACAGTAGATCAAGAAACAAATGTCTGTGTGTGTGTGTGTGTGTGTGTGTGTGTGTGTGTGTGTGTACTGAAGATGGGCTTGCAGAGCACATATGGTGCTGTAATATGCTATAAAAATGAGGTTTAATCATTTTGCTGATGAAAAACAAACATTAGCTCTCAGTGTGATATTCTCAGTCTAACATATTTAACCTCAGCTATGAAAGAGATTGTTGCGAAACAGTCATTAATCTTTTTAGAATATGAAATCTGCCTTTGTCTGGATATGCTGAAGAGGGAATAGGTGTGAGCATATTAAAACTATTGCTACAATATCAAACTGTGTATGGTATACATTAAACTTTGGCTCAGGGGGTGCACTTTGGTTTTAACGGGGAGAACACCTTGCTGGAGTGTTCTCAACAGCATGCACATTCAAAAATATGGAGTGTAAAATTGATTTATTGAGTATAAGTTTTTTCAAAACACACAAGCTAAAGGCTAATATTACTTTAAAAAGTCTCTTTGGTCCAATGTAACTCAGTCACAATGAAATTACACGACAGTAACTTCTGCACACTTGACTGGAGGGAGAACTCCTGTGGGTGGGTCCACTGCTTTGTCTGGGAGGTAGCCTGTTTTTTTGGTTACACTTTATATTGAGGTAGACATATTAATCTGACATGCAACAAAGGTCTCAAGGCTGGAACGGAACCTGGGATGTGGCAGTGACATGTCATGTGCTGTAAATACTCGGCTACAAAGGCGCTCCCAAGCTGCCGTGTTTGACGAGTTGGGAGTGAGAACGCGTTGGCTCTGCACCAGTAAATTGAGTAATTAAATAAAGGAAAGGTACTCACCGAACCTCTGGTGCTCATGCTTCAACACAACTCTGTAATAAACAGGATTCATGTTAGTTGGACAATTTATTTTTTGGGGAATTTCAAAGTAAAAAGCAGAAATGCTGAAAATAGTTTTTGGTGTCCACTATTATAACTGACAATATCTGGAGGAAATTAATGGGGCAATTATCAGGGAGTTGTGTCCATTCATTATACTGTTGTTCCTGTATAACTCAGTCTGTCGTGTGAATAGATTTTTTGACAGTCTCCATTCTTCCTGAAGGCTAAATTGCCATTTTCCATTTCCTCTAAAAGTTTCTGGTGTCCCAGCTATAAGCAATTACAGCAAAAGGTCCAGAAAGTTTATTTCTATCGCACTAATCTCGGCCGCAGTTTTAGAAGCTTTCACATCCTCACGTTGGACTTGATATAGAGAGAAACCGACTTTGGATTGTGATACAGGCCAAGAAATGCTTAAATAATTTCATCAGAAGATAGAAAAACAGTGAACAAGCCTGAAAGTGTAGCCCGCATACAAATGTGAATATTATAAGAGATCACATGAAATGGGATTCCAGCAATCTTATTACGACGATGAGGAAGAATTTATTACATCATTGATTACAAATTAATGGGGGGAATCAGTCATTTGGAAAGAAATGTGTTATTCAGTCTGATGTTTTATTCTGCGGAGAGCTGAGATCAGAGTCAAGAAATGTCTCTATTGCTCCAACTTTGTGTGTTTGTGTGAATGTGTGCGTGTGTGTGTGTGAGTAAGTGTGTATGGTGTCTTGGAAAAGCAGAGTTCATCCCCCCAGCTGTTATTTGGCGCTAAAATTAGTCTCATGGTTCCAACAACAGCAAACATTGAGAATTAAAGGGAAAAGGGATCAGAGAGGAGAGAGAATAAGGAAGACAGAGGGGGGGGGGGAGAGAGAGACAGAGGGAGAGACAGAGAGGGAGAGACAGACAGAGAGGGTGGGGGAGATAGATTTATTTTGTATTTTTCAAAAACATTTTATTTACATATTTGAACAATTACTTTAAAATAAAGTGCTTAAAATAAAAATACAAATCGATATATTTAACCCTTGATCATCACAAATTCCTATTTGAGTTTGTCCTTTCCTACTTTTTGAATAAAAAATCTTTCTTGTATCACTACCCTTCTAAAGCACAACATGGATCAAAAATGACCCACATCGACCCACAATGCCACCTCGTGTGAGTGCCTCCCCGCTGCACCCCCGGAAATAGAACTCATTCAAATCATTCAATATTCCAATCATTCATCAAATATTCCGTTCTCGATGATTACAAATCACCACCCCCCGCACCACCACATCAGGTCCACATACACAGGCCAAAAACGACCCATGTATGCCAAGTGCGACAACAATGAATTATTTTTATTCCCTCTACTCCAGAGGGAGAGAGAGGAGGGCGAGAGAGAGAGAGAGAGAGAGAGAGAGAGAGAGAGAGAGAGAGAGAGAGAGAGAGAGAGAGAGAGAGAGAGAGAGATAAGTGAAGAAGAGAAGAGTGGATAGTAGCAGAGGGGAGGAGGGGAAGAAGTGAGTGTGTCATGCATAATGCAAAAGTCTGCTTTCCAGTCTTAATGTTGCCCAGGGTGATTCACAACAAGACCACCAGCTCAGCATGGGACACACACACACACACACACACACACACACACACACACATACACTCACACACTCACACACAAATAAACACTCATATATGCAGAACTCCTCCTTTATTTTAGATAATAATAAGTCCAATTCAAAGTTGCTAATGACATTTATAGAAAAACAAGGCACAGTAGAAAGGAACTCAGAGACCCGGAGAGTGACGGGGAGACAGTGATAGTGAATAGAAAGTCAGTCTGAGGCTGCACCTGTATGCTGATGATGCAGTGAAAAATCTTTTTAACTCCTTTAGACATATTCCTGTTCAAACTGTGCATCTATTTAACAATATATGCAAGTTAAATACAAAAAAATGATTTCTTCGTTTTATTATACCAAAATCCAATCATCTTATATTCCTGTAAAACACAACATGACGTGTGTTTACATAATCCAGTACCGACCAATATCAACCAAGAATATTATGACATCAATCCATCAATCTGCAACTTCTTGCGAAAGGGGAGGTGTGTGTGTGGGGTCACAGTCCTCTGCAGCTCTGTATTGCGCTTCAGTACATTCAAGCCCGCCCGCCCACCTTTTAGTGGTCCAATCAAATGCGAAGATCTCTCAGTTCTGTTTCACTGAGACTGTAATATTTACCCCACCACGTGTCTTCTCAGTGTTGAGTCCATCATTCTTTTGTTGAAATGATCCCTTTGAAGAGTAGTTATAGTTCAGCGAATAGTTGTTGGTTTTAGCTCCTTTCAGCGTTCCTGCTCTGCTGGTCACTCAGTCCACAACAAGATCCAAAACATTACAAATTTGACATGCAGGTCAAGTGTTCGTGAGGTTGTGTGTAAGTGAATGTGTGGATGCATCAAACTGTTCCCAGCTATTGCAAATGTGCGCTCTTTTTTTTTACTTCACAAAATCAGCTCTGATATGTGTTCAAGATAATCTCCAGAAATGAGAGTACTTTTTATTTTTTATTGTATCATATTCCAACTATGAGCAACCAAGTATATTGGAGAGAAAGAATGTTCCAAATAGATGCAGCGGAGCCTGAGATATCCTGGGTTCACAGCATAAGGGTTAATGTCGTGCTCTTGCTCCCCTCTTGTATGCGTTGACTTATTAATGCACGTTGTTTTGTAGCCTAAAGGTCTAATTTTAATGCTACTTCAGACTCATTTACATCAACACTGATTATTGTTCTGTAAATGCTCTTTTTTGAAGCAACAGATTGGCTTGACTCGTAAAATATGTTGATCTTGACATTAAATGCTGATAATTTATGCCAAACAATTGTTATTTATGTCAAATATTTTAAGTAGATGTTTCAAACGCACAGGATCATTTTTGTTTATTTGCATTCCTTGCATGATCCTCACCGGAGTGTAGGAGGGGCTTACCTCACTTGGGCTAATGCCTGTGTTAACTTAGTTCATAGTTAAGTACATAACGTAACTGGAATCAAGTAACGCGTAATTCGCTTCGCCCGGTGCAAATATGTATATATTCGCGTCTTTGTGTTGACTTTGCTTGTAATCGTGACAAGCAAAATATTTAGCAGACGCTCTTATCCAGAGCGACTTACAGTGAACTAACTACACGGACAGTCCCCCTGGAGCAACTCAGGGTTAAGTACCTTGCTCAGGGGTACAATGGTGGCAGCCCTGGAGATGAACTAACAACCTTCTGGTGTTATATTTGGAAGCCATACCACTAGACTGTGGTTGACATGATTGTGTAGTGTTTGCTATCCTGGATCCAAAATGGTGGAAGGAGCTTCCCATTGATATCAGATCAGCAGAAAGTTTTCCGTTGCAGACTGAAAATGCATCTGTTTGAACTGCATTCTGTATGAAGCATTTAAAATGGTATTTGAAATTAATGTACTTGCATGATTCTCGCTGTTTGGAGTCATTTTCTCATGATTGTTTGCGCTTACTGTAAATCGCTTTGGACAGAAGCGTCAGCTAAATGAACTGTAATGTAATAGAGTGCGTAGTATTCTGCTGTGCTGCTGTAGTATGAAATTGTCTTAGAGACACTATATGAGGAATAAGTGATTGGGTTTTAGAATTTGATCCAGATTATTACAACATTTCCCAACCTGTTCCTTAAGCTTTCACACAGCCGTGCGGCCACCACCTCCGCTTAACATATAGTGTGAAATGCCTTTTTCATTACTGTGTTGTGAAGTTACGCATTATATTTTGAATATAATATGAATAATAATATTATTGTGGTTTTAAGTTAAAATGTAACAACAACAAAAACACACAGACAGGAGAGAAAAAATAGTGAGAGTTGAGTCATTGTAAAGAAGAAAGGAAGTGGATAAGGAGGACAGGTGTGAAAGAGAGGAATAAAAAGAGAAGAGCTCGGAGGGGACGAGTGTCGGTAAGAGTATATATCAGCAGGAAGACACAGGTTCATACTCTAGGGCTAAAACACACACACACACACACACACACACACACACACACACACACACACACACACACACACACACACACACACACACTTCCCCTCAGGCTCTTGCAAACACAGACGCAACCAAGCAAAAAATATATTCAGACACACACTCACACACACACAAAGAATCAGGAGGTAGTCACAGGTATATGCTTAAAGTGGTAAAAGCTTGCAGACTTGACTATACATCCGCTTTAGTTCAAAGGCAGTATTGGTCAGACACGTGTGTGTGTGTGTGTGTGTGTGTGTGTGTGTGTGTGTGTGTGTTTGTGTGTGTGTGTGTGTGTGTGTGTGTGATTGAGGTGAGAATGTGGAAAGAAGAAAGATGTGGCGTTTCTGAAACAGTCACTGGTCTCCATACCTGAATTGGTTTCCCCGCAGGACAAATTACACAACACAGCTGGTTTCAATACAAACACATACACACACACACACACACACACACACACACACACACACACACACACACACACACACACACACACAGCACAATCTCACTATCACGCACACTTCAAAAGCCCACAAAGAAAATAGGAGTTTGTATCTCTTAACCTTCACTGATAGACTATAACAGTACCACAGTGTATTACTCTGAAACCCAAGTGAGTGTAAAATAACCAAATCATGCTTCCATCTAAATAAGGTCTCCTCTCTCTTCCCATTTTCTACTCATCACCCTCAGATAATACAGACGGGGCTCGACACCTGATGGTTCGATTTCTCTGAAAGTTGCTTTTGAGTTTGGTCCGCAGGGGAAAGAGTAAATGTATCCAGTTTGAATCCAGGCACAGCACTATTACTGAGCCTGAGTCTGATGGAGAGACAAAGTTTACTCAATTACTTATTTATTGCACTCTGCTTCCTTTTTCATTTCCCCTTTCAAAACTATTGCATACTCCAGGCCACATGCATCTGGAAAGAGATCTGCCATTCCAATCTGCAAAGCCCCGAGTTCCCAATAAGACTACGAGATGAAAATTCATCATCCAGTTCAGTTTAAATGCGCACGCTGCTCGTGGAAGCTGCAGTTTATCGAAGAGGAAGTAAAGGTTTGTGTGGACAATAAACCATGCAGTGGGGAGATTTGTGCCTGATCAGAATGGTTTTCAGTTAGTTTCACTGTTCCACCTTGCGATGAAGATGAGCGTACAGCCGCTTCTCTAACCTTTATCCCAAAATCATTTTGGAAAGTAATTCAGAATAGCTGAGAGTTATGTTATTATATTTTTATATTTTCAGTTGTCACCTGAGTTTTGTGTTTTACTTTACATAGATAAGGACATTTCCGCCCTAAATTGTTGCAGAAAAACTCAACAGAGTACAAGAAATGAAGTGTGTGACGATCACGTTTTCAGTGACTAATTAATGTGTGTGATTGATATCCATTAATTTCTGTAAAATATGAAAATCAACCAGGAGCGATGTGGATGTGTAATCTCAAATTATTGTTGTGTGTTAAACGACAAGCAGTTACAGTGCAAACTAACTGCAACAGTCTGCACCGCAGCACCGCCAACAATAATGTAATACAATACACATGCAAATGCAATATGTTGGAAAAAATATATACATTAATTAATTAATTAATTAATTAAGGTATCACATGAAGATTTGATGTTTTTAACACAACATAATTTCTGTCAAATGTTGTATTTGTACTATGTTGTTTATCCTGTACACACGACATCTATTGCACGTCTGTCCGTCCTGGGAGAGGGATCCCTCCTCAGTTGCTCTCCCTGAGGTTTCTTTCATTTCTCCCCCTTTAATTATGTGGTTTCTTTTAGGAAGTTTTTCCTTGTGCGATGTGAGGGTCTAAGGACAGAGGGTGTCGTAACCTGTACAGTCTGTAAAGCACACTGAGACAAATGTATAATTTGTGATATTGGGCTATACAAATAAATTTGATTTGATTTGCATCAATCAAGCGAGTGATCTTCACATCATATGGAAATCAATGGAAGCCAATGGCTGCTTGGTGGAGAGTACATTCAGATTTCTAAAACATAGGAATGTAAGAAGACTAGATGACTTTGACTATAGATAACATGCAAAACAATGGGTATGGTCCTTTAAAACCAAATTTCCCATAACGTATTTGCCTTCCCCACACTGCAGTCGTTGACTTCACTTCCACCCTCTCCACTAATTGTTATTGAGAGAAAGCTTCAGCTCCATTTGTTTGGGAAGAACAGCACTCTTGTTTCGTGCCATAAAGCACTTCAAATGATTTCCTGCCAAGTGCGACCTGTTGGGACTGTGTTAAATACAGTGCAGCTGAGAGGCTGCCAATCTGCCTGGCAACTTCTGCACCAAACTGTTACCAATATCTCAAAATTGAATGTGGTAATGATTTATTGATGTTACAAAGCAAATGAACAGCACTTTAAACAATTGAAAGAGTGGGTCCAAAAGTAAGCGCTGTCTGTGACAAAAGAGACAATATGTTTTAAACCAGGGCTGAGAGGAAACGTTGAAGAAGCCCTCTTCATTTGCATTTTGTTTTCTTCCTATTTCCTCTTTCCGACTTCTCCCGTGTGCACCAGCCATAACAGAACCATGCATGCTTTATTGTTTACTCTTTTTTTCCCACTGACCTTGGGCTGTTTTGCTGATATTGTTACATTTTATTCAGCTTTGTGGGGAAAAAAATGAAATAAAAAATAAACAGAAACATCCAACCCCGGTCTAATAAATATGCATTTGTTTTCCCTCCTATGTTGCTGCAGAATAGGGAGCAGCAGGATAAACAAAGCATGATGAGTTGCCAGCTCTTTTAATTAGCACAGGCTCAACACACCGTGGTGCAGCAGTGTTGCCAAACTGCAGGATGTTAAAGGATGAACTGTCATGATAAAGCATGAGGCTTGTTTACACATGGATTGTAACCTGCAGAACTGCAAAAAAAACAAAAAAAAAACACCTTCAACACAGAAGCAGCTAATCAGTAGATAATAATATGTCTAAATAATAAAACAACAGAGCAGTGATATTATCTGAAAAACAACCTGAAGCAACTCCCCCCACCCTCCATTCCTATAAGCTTCTTTACTTAATCTGTAGGTGATTATATGCAGAAATGTTTCTAAAAGCCACGCTGCTACATTAACATTGTTCAACGTGGGATTTGACAAAGCAGATTTTAAATACAGACAGCTAGATACATATTTGTGTTAGGTAATTATTGGACTAATTCCTATCTATTAGTATATACATGCATTAAAACCTTAGACTCTAAACATAGTTTGATCCTCGACTGTTCCTCTCATGTTAGAGGATATTTAAGTAGGCCTGAGGTCAAACTCTAACATCTTGAGTCTCCAAAACATAAAGCTCATCTTTTAGTCTCCCGGAGCTGACGGCCCACAGCTGCAAGATAACAGTTGAGATGGTTCAGAGTGTTCAGACGGGCGAGGTCAGGGAGATGCTGTGACTGTCTCACTCAGAATGTGCTGACTAGGATTTGAGGAGCCATGTAGATGATCCATCTTTAGGTAAAACATTGATGGTCTTGTTTTAGAATAAATATCGAAGGAAAGCGGCTGGTTGGGAGAATGGATGGTGGCAGACAGCGTGACTGCATCTCTGTATTCTCTTGTTTATTATCTGTTCTTCTCGTACAAGATTCTCCTGCAGCTTCATGGTTTTCAGTTCTCTGCTCATAGGACTTTCATTTTAAGCAGTGAAATTCCACGATGCTCGATACATAAGTCGATACCACGGTGAAAAACAAAGACACATATTTGCCTTGATATAAAGAAAAAGTAGTTTTAATTATGTATTATAAGCTGCTTAGAGGAAACTGAGTGAAGAAAGATGCCAAACTTTGCTAAAAATGCCAAACTAGCTACACACACCTGCAGAGAGAAAGAAAACCACTGGCCAGATTTACTCTGGTGTTTGGTCTCGTCTTTCCAGTGTGCACAGATGCAGTGGGCTGTTTGTTGGCAAATAATAGGAGGAGACAGGTCTACAGAGGTTGATCATGTGTTCAGCCTGCAACTAAACTTGTCTTTATTTCGTTAATACATTTTTAGTGTACGTTTGCATTCACCTCAGCGTTGACATCCACAACAAAATGTTGCCGTTTCCTTTCAGCTTCTCTAATTTGATATTTCAAATTGTACATAAAGATACGTGAATGGAAACATGATATTATTCATTACATCTAAAAAGAGAGGAAGGAACATGAAGTACAGCTTTATGTTAGCTTTTAAAGTTTTACAGTATATATTGGCTTTCTAAGATATTGCAAAATAAAGTCAAGAGCGGTTAAAACGCTTTTTTTTTACTGATTTACTGGTTTGTTAAAGCAAAGAAAGAAATCTTTAAAGTTTGAGTCTGCTGATGTATCAATAAGCAAGTCAATAAACCCCGCAACCTTCTGTTCTGACCGTGACCTCTGACCTGACCCCTTAGAGACGAGGAGAAGAAAAAAACAAGATATTATTTTCTACATTTTAATGTTATCCGTGCTATTTGATCCTTGAACTCCCACCATCAATGCTTTAAGCTGGGTGGTGATTCATATCAAACATTCTTTTGTTAGAAAATGGAAACAGTGCAGCGTTTCAAATATATAAAAATAGCAGTGAAGATAAAATTCCTTTCTCAATTTGTCTTGGCTGATAAGAGTGAGTGTGACGTGTGGGGCGGAGAGCTGCTTTTCTAGATGTGCTACTTTGTGTTGCTCCTTCTCTTTCCCTTTGCATCCACCTGAGCTCACATCCACCCGCATTTACATGAAAACCCTTTGGTGTGTTTGGAGCCTCCTGATATTACTGTATGTCTGCACTTTTCCTGCCATTTTGTGCGCGGGAGCGTGCAGGAAGGTGCTGTGTTTGTTTCTTCATTTTGCTGTATTTGTTTCTGTGTCTGCCGCAAGCATTTTTCGCCCTGTGTGTTTTACAGATTTTGGCAGCATCCTTCCTCTCTCTCCCTCCACCTCTCCTGCGTACATCCACCCTTCTTTCCTCCCTCTCTGCATATCTTTCCTTCGCTTTCTCTCCACTTTATTCGTTCCTAACCCTTCTTTCTCTTTCCCAGGAGGAAATAAAGGTGAAAATACAGGATGGAAAACAATTCTAATAATGCTTGCTCCCTGTACTCATTCATTCCCTCCTCTCTTCTACAGTATTTTGCCGTATTTTTCTTCCTTCTTCTTACCTTCCCCTGCGGCAAAATTGGTCAAAAAGAAGTATGAAAATATTGACAAAAACACATATCCCACCGGCCTCGAGTGCTTCTTCTCTCCTTTATTTATTTATTTATTTCAGTATTTTCCATTTGTGTTTTATCCAACTTTTCCCACTCCTTTCTCTACCCCCTCTCTTTTCTTCCCCCCATCATCATTTTTTCAGTGTTTTCTAATTATTCGAGTCTGTCGCTACTTCAAAGTGGCCCGTTAGCTGATTGAAGCTCTTTAATGAAGAGAAACCAAGTAGGGGGATTTCATAATGGCTGCCGACGTTTGTTTGCAGAAGATGTTGATGATGGTGTGTGTGTGTGTGTGTGTGTGTGTGTGTGTGTGTGTGTGTGCCTGTGTGTGTGTGTGCCTGTGTGTGTGTAAGAGAGTGTTGGCTTGTTGATGAGATGGATGCGCGGGTGTGTTTTGGCTTTTTTATCTATACGTGCGGGTGATGGATAGGTGTGGTGTGTGGTCCAAATATTTGTGTATGTGTGTGTGTGCTCTCCTCTTCGTAGTGTCCTTGTTTTCGTCTGCACATGTCTGCCCCCGTCTGTCTTTGTGTGCGTGCCCTTTCGTTTACCCTTGAAATATGAAGCAGCTTTGACTAAAAGGTCAAAAAACTCCCCATGGAGCAGAGATGTGGAAATTCCTACAAAAGTACCAAATGCTCGAGTGTTCAAACGCAACGATCCAATCATTGCAGAACATTAGGGCGAGCGGGGGGGAAGTTTCACACTACTTATCACCAGTTGGAGAACGCAATTTTAGTTTGAGATGCACCCCGGCAGTGACAACAATATTATAATAAAGGACTATTCCTGGTAAAAGCCTTCTCCAATGGTTGTTTTCAGTTGTGGATTTTCTTATGAATATTCTTTATTCTTCCTAAAAATACATGTTTAATCTACCTGTTGAAAATGTATTTTTAAAGAATTATCTTCCAGATATTATAGGCTACAGTTTGGGGAGACATCAACTTTGTTCCAAATAAAGTGTTTATGGATTCTGTGGATTGATATTGACACTTTTGCAAATTATTAGTGACTCAGACCAACCTGGTGTCCTAACAAATGTGTTGATATACAACTAATTTGCATTGGCAAATAATAATTTTACTTTTTTCTTGTCCATAACAACGAAAGGTTTATTTCAAGTTTAACATAATGATTAATATTTTTATGGTTAGGTTTAGGCATTTTAAAGCGCTTGGTTAAAGTTACTTGACTATGTGTAATGTGAAAAGGTTTAATCATTGATTCAATTATATAATATTTAAACAACCCTCAATGTTTCCTTAAAAGAATACTCCACCGATTCTATAACATATTCTATAACATTGTCAGATAAAAAATGCAAATAAAATGAATCAAATCAAAATTGATGCAGCAGAACCAGAGATATCACCTTTTTTATTTCACATATTCAAAACCTGGCGGCTACACTATCCACAATGCACATTTATAAATTGTAGCCTGGAGCAGAGATGAGGAACTGGGCTACAGGGTCTGGTAACCTCACTTCTTTTTAACTCCAGATGTTTGTACATTTATTAGACTTCTCACAGCTCCCTCTGGAGAAACAACTGTTTTCACATATGCCATTGTGCTGCTCAAGACCTGTAAACGAGACGCAGTTTGAAAGTCCTCCCTGTGGCCCATGTGCATCATAAGCTTTATTGGAAATAATATTGTCAATGAACATAATCCATTGAAAAGCAGCAAGTATGTGCCCTCCAAAACCTATTTGGTAAAGCAAATAAATAGTATATAAATGTTTTATTGTGGGTAAACAAGGTTGCTCAGACAATAACAAGTGAAGTAAAAAGAAGACAATTTGTGATCCTGAAAGTGACGAACATGAGTATGCACATGGGTGGATCATGTGACACATAGCTGCACGACTCACAGACTTTATAGTTGTTCAGCCTCTTTTTGTTGTTACTATGTGTCTTTTGGTCTTTTTGTACGTTTTGTCTGTGTTTGTTTTGCAGTTTTTGTAGTTTTACGTATTTTTTAAGTCATTTTCATTCTCTTTGTAGTTGTTTTGTGTCTCTTTGCAGCTGTTTTGCATCTTTTTTAAATGGTTTTGGTGTCTTTGTAAATGTTTCAGTGTGGCCATTTTGAGTCTGGTAAGTGTCTCTTTGAGTGATATTTTGTAGGTGAAGGCCAGGGGGGGGGGGCCTTGACATTTTGGGGGTCTGGGCCTGTGCCTGGTAGACCTGTTCAGTAATTCATCCATAAGTACACAAGATGTAAAAAAAAGAGAGTAAACCTTAATTATATCCCTCCTTTAATTTTTAGAGGAAGACATCATCCTTCGTTTTAATTATTTGTTGTAGTCTAAGAACCTTTAGTTGTGCCACAAGCTGGCATTTTAGCTCATTACTTATGCACCTCGATATAATAAAGTGAAAGCTAATGCAGTTGTGCTTGCAGGTGGAACATATTCAACAGTGGCACCCTGGAATGTTAGAATTACACTTCTTTGAAATAGAGTCTCTTGCTTCAAAATGAAATTGAAATTAAAGTAAAACTATTTGAAACCATTTCATTCTAATGACAAAAAAAAAAAAAGACTTAAAATTTAAAAACTAAGGCATGGTGTTGAGTTAGTTTGGAAAACTGCTACCATCAATTTTCTGAACTATGTCAACTGTTTGTCAACATTCATTATCACAGGACACAAAAGTGGGTTTCTGTGAGCTGACCACAGTGAACTGATGGTCATTAGCACACAGCATGCTCCTTTGGATATATTAGACAGCGCACATCATCACGACTGGTGGACACCAAGGCATTATACATGCACGTCTGATTAGGTCGCAGCAAATTTGTAACTAAAAATTCAGCAAATGAAGCCATGGTATTAAAGTCGGTTGACATGTAGGTCAAATAGGATTTCAAATCCCAGTGACAAACTAAATAACTAAATCTGAAAAATAAACTTTTTCAGATTTAAATTATTTAAAAACTTGGCTGACTCAAGGATGTTTAATATTATGATGGTATTCATCAACAGGTGCCTCGGTGTATTAATAGGCTACAAAAGAGACCATGTCAAGATGAAATGTATATTTATAACAGATGTATCAAACATTACATTCTTTAAAGCTAAAATTGTCACATAAAGCTGCACAATGCACCCTGTTATCTTTAGGCATCTATCTATCGACAAACGGCCAGCTCATGTGTTTGACAGCACTGTTAATAACACGTCCTTTAAACACCAGAAGTAAAATCAGCACTGCAAGAATTGTCTGAGGGACGCTGCAGTAGATTTGTTTTGTGGGTGACTCAGCCTGATACAACCTTTCCCAGTAAATCACTTTGTCTTCTGCATACGGAGATGTATTCTCTGAATACTAGCTAGTTTAGCTAATCAACAGGAATAATAAAGGAGATAAAAAAAAGTGGTCACAGTGGAATTCCAGCACTGATAAGTATGAAAAAATTACCTAAACTTAATCTGCAAAATTTAAATCTGTTTTTATTCCAGACTGTACTGACCCAAGAAATGGTTGAATAGCCTATAGGTCATTTGTACAAGCATAGCCCATAGTTATTTATGTTAACTGTAAATAAAACTAGTCGCTGTAGTAAGAAAGTCAGGTGACGTAGTATAAAGAACGACAAAGTCCACATAGCGAGTAGGTTGGGGTCAGGACTTTTACCTCTGTTCGTTGTCCCACGTGTAATCAAAAGTCCAAAACATTTTTTATAACCTAGGAAAGTTAACTTCCGTAACAAACAAACTTATGAAAATAACCCAATTTACATAACAAATGTGCTTAATTTAACCCAAACCATGATCTTTTCCTTAACCTAACCAAATATTTTTGTTTCAATTGTCAACGTTAATAATGTGCTTAAAACTGAGTTTCCCTATGTGTGCCTGTTGCTCGTACTTGGGTTAAATGCTGTTGTATTCATATATTAAATTATAGGGATGTTCCTGATTCTGATCACGTTATTTGTGTTTTATCTTTATATCAGCAAAAGTGTGAAAATGTCTTTCAAAGGTTATGAGTTTGCTCAAGTCTATCAAAATACAATGTTGTTCTTTAAATGTGGAGGAGTTATAGCAAAAACGGTACAGTCCCTAACATTTAGTTTAATAACAGTTCTTTCTTGAATCAATTCATATTCAAAAACATGCTGTGAACCTGGCAATGTATCAGTGGTAGCATGTGTTATAGTTGATTGTAATGACATGGTAGAAAGGTGAAAACACATAGTCTCCAGTAAGTAACCTGTTCCCAGGTATCTGTTGCAATGATTGTAATTGGTGGTTTGTAGTGAAGCGTATATCAGGGGAAAATATACAATACTGAACAGTGGAATCTGGCTACGGGGAGGACGGCGGCAGAACCAGCAATAAATACACTTTATTATTCAAGTTCTGTCTTCCCCGTTGTCGCCTCTCCTCAGTAACCTCCAGCTGTTCACACAACCTTTTAAAAGCACAAACAATGAAGCGAGCAGTTCTCAGTCAGCGTCAGAAACTGAGACTCTCTCGCCAGGTGAACGACACGTTTTCCTCCCAGCGGAGGGAAAAGCATCTGTCGCCCGTGGCACTCTCGGAACACACAGCGGACTGCTACCTTTTCGTCCGGTTACCACCGCAAGCCCCTCTCGTAGCCTTCCGTTATTTACTTTTAACAATACCTAATCAAACTCCCCCCACTGGTCTTGTCTCTGTCCTGAAGACACGCATGGGCCACGGAGAAATTCTTTCAGCAGCGGCTACGAGGAAAGGGGAGAGGGACGGGGATACGGGACCTCTTATATTATTCCTGCTAACCTTTAATCGGTCTCGGGAGCTAGGCTCAGCCGCCTCTCTCTCTCTCTGGAGAGAACACAACCTCTTACGACTTTCCCGGACCTGCTTTTCAACTTAATCCACTCGGCAAATCCTCCGTCTAAAATAACCACTAAGAAAAAGGCCTCTTATACAAAGTCGAGAATCACAGACAACTCAAAGAATGTTCACAGACAGTCACCATCAGATAAACATTTTCCAGCATCAATTCAACCACAATGCAATGCAGAAAGCTCTTTAACACTTTACAAAAATTCCAACCAGAAATAAGATTTTTTCCCCGGGCACTGGGCCAGTTTCGGGTTCAAGTGTCCCTATACGGTGATACAGGTTATCTCACCCGATGTGTCCTATATGGCGTGTGTACAATATATAATAAAATAATATATTTTGGAAAAATAAGTAATGTGTCAGCCGTAGTATGGAATCTGATGCTTACCTGTGAGGGCCACAGCGAGGTCCCGCAAAAAGACTCCTCTCTCTGGGTGTTTCCGGTCCTCTCGATTTGAAGAAAAGTGAAAGGAAGAACTCCGGACAAAGGCTTTCTTAAGTTTTCACAACGCTTTTATTTTCTATACGTTTAAGTTTATCAAACAATGTAATACAAAGAATCAAAATAAAGTACGGTTTACAATATGACAGTTATTCAAGTGACTTACTCCAAGTGTTTGGATATTGGAAGTCCCGTTATTCAGTTCAGGTTCATTGATGGTTAATTTGGTTTTTCTCTATTCTAGCTCCAGCGGCTAAAGTATTAAGTTTCCGTTTTGATTTCTCTTGAAAATGCAACTGGTTATTTCCAACGATCAAAACTCGTTTACAATTCTGTAACTTCATCGATCTCTAGAAGCTCTTAGTTAGTTCATTAAAAATGTAATTACCTCGCCAGAGTTTCATATGTCAAGCGTGTTAGGGCTCCGCTGCCCATCACTATCAGCCTCCTGAACCTGTCAAAAACATCCCCTTATATCTTAAGGCTCGTTCCTGCGCATTTTAGCACAGGACATCCAAGCGCATTCTCGATCAACGTTTTTTCTATTGTTTCTTCCAAAAAACAAAAACCTATGAGTAGCAGTTAAACCATATATCAGAGGTCAAAAGATTACGTAACGCTTATCTTGTTCTACATACATCCCTTCCATCAACTGTCACCGAAAGTAACACCTAGAGCCCCTATTGACAGAGGAAGTGGTGTCTTACCGGCCTCAGCAGGGCCTCAGCAATGGCCAAAACCTGTTACGTCCCCTATTCATAGGGCATGACCTTTTTGTAAACTCATAAAAAGAAGAAGAACTTAAACCCATGTCATTACAACATATAATCACCATTATTACAGATAAAAAATACAATATTTATTTTATTTTAGGAGTTGTTCAAATGTACCTGTACCTCCCCTTCACACACACACACAGTTCCAATTAATGGAAGAAAAAAATATTATAAGGAGGCGACTATGAGTACTAAAGATTCCTGTACTCTAATTTAACTTTAACACAAGTACTACTATATATCAGTACTTCAGCAAGCAAATAAATGATAAAAGATAAAATATTTAACTTTAAGATAACCCATATGTTATTTAAGTTCATTCTATGTAATTGACACACATCTTCTGCGATAATGACAAATACTTCATCCATATGTTATCCTGACCATAAATATATATATATATTTTAATATAAATATAGTTGGCACTTATATCTTGCAGGGGGTAAAACCTCTCCTTAGGCTGTACTAGCCTTTTTGTTTTTCTCAGTATTTTCTTAATATTTTGTGTCTATTTTTGGAGTGCCTGTGCATCTTAACACTCATCGACGGATCATGCTGTCACAACAACGTAAAGAATAAAAGCATGAATGTGAATTGCACCCTTATCCACTTCTCTCTATAGTAGTTTAGCTGGTTTATGTGTTGAGTATGATTGAGCAAAAGTTTTCCCCTATTTGAAACATGACAAATCAATTCAAAACTCTCTACATCAATTTCACACAAAACTGTATTGATGTTCACACAGTCACAAAGCTGCTTGATGCCCACTGTATAACGTTTCCACTTAGTTTGTTATTCATGTCCCTCATTTATTGCTATTTCCGTTTCCTGGTCTTAAGTCCCAGTTTGGGAAGTTCACTCATGAGTCAGGGGTGTGAGTCACTGAGGCCCAGTTGAATGATTCAGCTGATGTAAGCTGTGTACATTTGCTTATATGACGATTAAAACCCAATTTAAATGAAAAGTGTGGGCAGAGAGTGTCTGTGAGTAATGCTTTCCCCTGCTTCCCTTGATACCACCAAGGTGACTTTGAACAAGCCACTGAACGTTGCAGCTCTGCCGCAGCTGCTCACTGGTCAACCGTAAAAAGGCTGCTTGGTAAATGTATGCAACTGATATCTTAGCGTGGCCACAGAGGATTACAGCTCTTTGAAATGTTGCTTTGGAAAGGTGCACTTAGAAAACCTGCGTCACTGCTGTGCCCCCCAAAGTTTAGTTAAGAACTTATTGTTAGCATTTTGTTGAACCGTATAGTCAAAAGTCATACATAAAGATGAAGTACTTCGTAAACCCTACGTTAACGTAGTAAGAAGTCTCTTTTTTTTAACATTGTTCTAAAATACTGGAACTGGAGCCCAAGAAACTAATCTCAAACTGCTATTAATATAACTTGTGTGTGGCAGTACAAAGACACTTAAGAAATAAGGGCAACACCTCAGGGTCCTTCTCCCAAGAAAAGCATGCAGTCAGTCTCATCTTCCAGTTGCCACCAAGCACTGGTAAAAAAACAAGTCACTCCTAACGCTTAGGTATCATGTCAATGAGGCAAATAAGGCCCCAAGCTTTTCCATAATAACGTTACATTGAAATGTCAACATTAAGATATATAACCCTCTCTTCTTATACATTATGGTTACCGAAACAAATCTCATCTAGAGTGTCTCAAAGAATATTTTCTCGACCTCATTGAATTAACTTTTTCTACACATGGAAGTCAAGCTGCTGTGAAATATAGCACTGGCTAACATGACCCCTGCTGTCCTTTTTTCTGTGAAGTGTAGTGTGAGTCAGTGTGCCAGTCACAGGTCTGTGTGTGGAGGCCAAGTCATTGAACGCCTCACATCAAGTCATCTTCCTCTTTGAAGGCCTTGAAGTCCCACAGCTAAACTTCTAAATATATTCAACTCATATAAATTACACTAATCTGCCTTAACTGTGCTGTTGAACTCATCTTCCCAAGCAAATGTACTTTTTAGTTACATTAGTATAACTTCTTCTGTAATTTGTCAAAAACAGCTCTGAGAGCCTTAAAAACAGTTTGTACCATTTTGTATTTTAGCTTTCTGCAGCATTTTTTTACAGTAGAAAAAAAACGGCCTCTGAAACTTATCATCATTCATCTCAGCCCACTTATTCTGACCTGTTAAATGCCAACCGTGATCCGTAGTCTTTCAGCGGGTGACTGTTTTGACTTGGTAAACGGAAGCACCTCAAATTCCCAGCGGAGCTTTTTAACCTTTTGAAGATGTATAATGATGCAATGAACACTTCAAAAACACAACACAGGAAGTGATAATTAAGTCTATTTTTACTTTTTTTACCTGACCCCTTACCTTGTTTAACCATCACCTTGCTATTTTATGCTATTAACCTCCAAAACTGACTACCGAGAGGAAATAGGTGCTGCCTTTTAAATAAGGTTTTAGCTTTTCCCCCTCTAGTGCCTTGTTACTGGTTCCCATGTTGATCATTCTCTTTATAGCTTTCTGCTTTCTCCTGCTATTTTTAGCGATCATGTGCATTCTCTTTAATTCTCCCTTCCCTATTTTTGTTTCAACCGACTCCCCCAGTACAAACACAAACCCTCGTGTTCACCTCCACCTCACCTGTGCAAAATAGAGGAAATTAGCAAAGCAAAATATCTGTTCTGTACTATTATTACCTGTACTAATCTCTCCATTTCTCCTGTTCTCCTTTTGTTTTTTTGCTACCTATACACATTTTACTCCCTCCTCTCTCCTCTCTATACACCTGTGCACAAGAGGAAATTAGTCAAGACAAAATATTATTAAAGCAGCAAATCTACCTCCAATTAGAGGGAGCTTGTGGTTCTCCTTTGATGTTCTATGTAAAGGTAAAAGTGGACGATTTAATTAAAAGACGGAAAAGAAAAAGATGATTGGAGACAAATGGAGGCTCATTAAATATCTGAAAGATGTGATACATGGGCTTTTTCTTTAAAACGCAGATTAAATCTCAATAACGGTGATTGACCCTTCTGCACACCGGGTTAAAAGGTTTGAACTTTTAATATTTTCTTCTTTAAAGTTATTTTTCTTGTATGATTTGTCAGTGTGACCCAAAAAGTTCACCTTCTACTATCGTACACACACTGTTTGATGAATGTTTGATGTTTATTGAGGATACACATTCATAAATCCCTTCTCATAACTTCATAATCTCGTCTAATAATCATCAAATTGAGACTTGTCAACAATGTTGCAGGTGATTGTTTTTTAAAGATTTCTTTAGGGTATTTTATGCCTTTGTTTGATAGTGGAGAGAGACAGCAATTTGTGGGGAAGGATACTACTACTACTACTACTACTACTAATAATAATAATAATACAGCAGTCAAATACGTAAATCTAAATTAAAAAGTAATGTAGCAATTAAACACTGGTGCCGTAGGTTTGAGAATTCTCAGCTGCCCTGCAGATGTCCATTTTGTCCAGAGCATTACTATTAAAACAATGAATTTCAAATAAAATGTAATGTTTTCAGAAGGTCATACAAAGCCGTAAAATTAAATTAGCAGTATTATTTCAGGCAGAACAGCAGGGACCAACCAAATAGTTTTTGGTGGGTGCGGCCCCAGATGGTCTGTGCTTAATCCAGAAAAAAAAGAAGGCAAACGACATGACAAAGGTCTCTGGTCAGAATTGGACATGTTGGAGTTCATGATCTTAACCCTCAACCCACATAGGTGTTACTTTATGATCTGATATAGAAGCTTGCCTCCATTATAACAGTAGAGCATCTGAAGTTATGGTCTCTAAAATGCAGGCAAAAAGGCCAGGAGACATTTTCAGTTTTTTCTCAATAGCTTTCTCTTTCTCATTTTTGAAATACTTTTTTTTACCTGGATCTCCTACCAATGAATGCACAACGTCCTTTCATTGGACTCATGCATTAAGGGTCCAGTTGTGGCTCAAGCAAGCTATTATGGTCTGTTTTCTTTTGTGAATAGCTTTCTGTTTTTATTCATCACAGTCTTCGGACCAAAACTACGTAAATCCATCTTAGAACTAACAGGTTTTTATATCATCTATTGAATTTGTTGATTAGCGAAAAAAAGGAATAGAAGAAGATGATAACGACCTAGCGACAGTGGGAAACCAACATGTTGTTTTCTTTATATACCAAGTAGTTTTAAAGCCTAAACCTAAAGAACTTGTTTTGTTTGTGTTCAAAATGTAACGTTTAATTCAGTTTCACAACATATTGAATCTAAATTTTGAATCTAAGCTAACGACCCAGTTTAATGTCTTGAATTTACACCAAATAATAGGGTATAAGAACAGTAAAAAGTAATTCCAGAAAGGGTTATTTGTCAAATTTAGAGGTTAACAAAGTTTTAATCTTAATTTGAGAAGAATGGAATTGAATAAGACAAGAACAAAAGCAAATACAAACAACAATGGTTATAGAAAACACATCAGGGGAGTGGAAAGGGGAAAACTAAAAAAGAATTGAGGTGTTGCACGAGGGGAGTGTTATTTCTTGTGATGTGTCATCTCCAGTCTAGCACCAAGCAGTCTGGCTGCGGGCCTACAGGCCAGGCTTTATCATACTGAGAATACAGGCCACCTCCACAAGTGCAGAGGTCAGGGTAGCAGTGCCAGCTCAAATCTCGTTTTCTCACCTCAAGAGTTGCGGTGGCTCTGAAAGTACAGCGACGGTACATCTGTGCTCAGGAGTTCAAAGTGAAATCCTCTAAAATGTTCTTTTGGGTTGAGTGTTTCTACAGTAGAAAGTAGTTCCACTGAAAAGGTCCATGTGTTTTATTGAGAAACTGGGACATTGTTTGTTGAAAGAGCAGTGGTGGAGGATATGTCCGGAAATGTTTCTCTTGAGGAAAAGTAGCACAATTTAAAAATACTCTATCAAAATATTCCTTGAATAAAAGTACAGAAATGTTATCAACAAACCCCCATCTTCACCTCCACAATGTAGAAGTACTCATTATGTAGGTGGAATGGCCTATGTTAGTGCTACATTATCATAATGCTACATTATCATACTAGGCTATTATTTTAGGATGTATTAACTACTATTCCCAACAACCATTGGATGCCCTTAAGCTATTTCTGATCTCCACCAACTCCTCTAGTGAGCATTGGGGAAATATCTCCACTATGTTCACCAGCTACTCTCTATAACTGTGTCTAAAATTCTGTGCAGGGCAGGTAGTGTACAGTGGGTTTATCAGAGCGTTTTACTAAAAACAGCTGCCTGCTGAAAGCCTGCCTGAAAACAGAGTGCATCAACATAGTACATTTGTTGGCTGTGAATTCAAAATAACGGACATTACTACGGATAATGTCTGGAGAATCAGGTCCGCACATTGTCCGGAGATTCCCTTTCACGCAACAGGAGATTGTCTATGTCAAACGCGTTCTCACTTACTGGAAATACTCCGTTTGGTTAAGGCGAGAGATGGCACCTTGGTAGAGCGTGCAGAAGTTATACATTGGCCACGTAGCCGGCTCGTATCTTGGTCATAAACAACCGAGTCCCTTATACCGTTCCTTAAATTTGTCTGACAAATAACAGACCATGTCGTCTCTCCAGTTAGACATTTTCATTAGTGTCTTTGTGTAAATGAGCTTTCTTCTTCAACCTTCAATGTTTGTTTTCTTCCCGTTTTGCGCCAGCCGTGAAAGAAACATTATTACTCGCTGTAAAATTCTCCAGGATCTATTTACACAGGGGCTTTATCGGATATCACACGGAAAAGATCTATATGAATTTGATCTATTGCTCATAGATTGTATTCGTAATTTTCTAGTGGGCCATCATAAATAATCAACTTTAGAGCACATGATGACTCAGCAAGATATGTCAGCAATTGGTCAATAGTCCCAAATAGATTAACAACATATGGGTTTGGTAATCCATGAACCTTCAAAATCATAAAATTAAATGTTGGATACAATTTATTATGAGGACATTCTCATCAGGACAAAAATATACTCCATCATTACCATTTGCATGACCTCAAAGTTTAATAAGATTCAGCATGCTTTATGCTGTTCATATACAGTTATAAGAGCATGTATTGTCATGCATATTCATGCAATGGCATGCTGTTTTTTGGAGAGAGAAGGGACCAGTGCATATTTAATTAGGTATATAATGCACATACATATGAGCACATACTGTATGCCCATGCCACATACTATGATGTGTGTACAATATATGTAAAATTAAATGTATCCCAGCAGCTATGTAAGTATTTCTATCGCAGCACACACAAACACACAGATGTACTCATTCACACACACACACACAGTACATTTACAGTGACCGAGAATTATATCAAGGAAAAATTAACTGTATCGTTTGGTGTCATTGTGTAAATGTTGTGTGTTAGTGAGTGCGTACGTCAGTGTGTTTGCACCCACATCCACAACAGATTGAATGAATGAATCACAGTGCTAACTGCACAATGTGAGTTAGCACCTGCGTAAATGTGTCTGTGCGTGTGAGTGTGTTTGGTTTATATACTGTGAGTGTATGTGTGTGTGTGTGTGTGTGTGTGTATATGTGTGTGTGTGTGTGTGTGAGTTTTTGTGTGTGTGAACCGATCAGTATCACAGTACTAAAGGATTTGGCACATGAATAATGAGGTACAACGAGTCAGAGAGGAGGAGTTGTAAAGACACACACACACACAAGGAGATGCATACGTCTTTACCTACAGCTGAGCAGAGAGGCCATACATCCTCTTCATCCTCTTCATCTTCTCCCTCTCTCTCTCTCTTCAGTCATTTGTTTGCTCTCTCTACCTCGCTCCCTCTAAACAGATGCTGCATTATAGCACTTGGATGCCACTTTATTTAATGGGGGGCCTTTCTGGAGACACAAGAAAAGTGTGTTTGTGTACGTGTGTGTTGTGTGTATGGAGGGGGGTAAGAGCGAGAAAGCTTTCAGCTCGTCCTGCATGGTGCCAGCAGCTATTGTATTAATAGCATAAATGAATAAAGACCAGGAATGTTGTAGTGCCAGCAATGTTTCCCGAGGGTGGGATATTCCCAGAACCCCTCGTGACCTTGGAATTAATAACACAAGGGCTATCTGCTCAATCATTAGAAATGCCATACTTTACACGTAGATCCACCTGCATTACAATGTTTCGAGCTTCTGGCTGTGTTTAATTGCCTGTCAAAATACAGTGTGGTCTGTTGGACCTGATGGTCACAGCGTAGTGTTTAATGTCATCTGAGCAGCAGGAGTGAACCCGTCAACATCGATTTACATGACATGCAAGTTGAACATTAACCTGCAGGACTACATGTTTGCAATATGATATCATTGCACAATAAAAGAGTAATTTAATAACTTTGGAACAGTTTTTTATCAAAGACTGAAAAATTTCTGGTAGCAGTGAAAATGTCTTTAGGTCAAGATAAAATATTTTTATATCTAAATCCAATCATCTTTTCTTCCTGTAAAACAAAATATGACTTATGACTTATGTAATCTAGTACCAACTGATTTCAACCAATAATAACATGACCTCCATCCATCAATCAATAGGAGACCACTGTTCCCTTCCTGGTTTCTACAGCTAATGTTGAACTTTAGTAGTTGAATAAATTGACGAGAGTGAATGGAATTGACCATTTTCATGACAAATATTCACTTTTATAAAGTAAATATGCTTGTATGCCTGTGGAAACACATTTTGTAAATAAATAATAACAATGGCTAATGGTAATTCTAGAATGTGTGTATGTAAAATGAATGACTTGAGCTTTGGTCCTTCAATATTATGTAAGCCTGGTTCCAGGTTATTTAGCTCGTATACGAGAATATCCTTTGTTTTTTTCTCCATGAGCCGAGAATTCTTCATGCTAACTTTGTGATTTTATTGAATAATGTTTCATTATTCACAACACCAGTTTAATTAACCAACAAATTCAAACAACAGCTAATTTACAATACACTTTCTTGTGACATTTCAAAACATTTCCAACAATTAACTTAAAGGTTTAACATAAATGAACCAAGACACATTTAAAGGGTGAGGAAGGAGAGATCTCTCCTGTTTCATATGTCGGTGGTGTTGAGAGAAAAATACTGTCCTGATGACTGGAATGCACAGAAAGAGCAGTTAACACACACACACACACATAGACACTGACACATAGATGCTTACATATGCAACGCAGACATACACTTAAACTAACATGGATGATTGGGCTGAGGCTCGCACGCACACACACGCACACACACGCACACACACGCACACAAAAGTCAGCGTTTCTCTGATACGTATTGATGCTGGAGCCAGTCACCGCCAGTTAGAGGTTTCTAAAAGAGTTTCTCTGTGTGTGCACGAGAGAGAGAGTGTATTATTGACTCATTGAGCAAACTGCAAATGTCAATCAGGAAATAAATGTAGTTACATAAATGAAGAGGATTTTTACACTTTTCTGTATGTACGCTTGTCTTTGCATATCTCGAGAACCGTTCATCCAATCTACATCACACTTGGCGGGTGTATTGGTGAGGACCCAATAGACTGCTGTGTTGAATTTGGTGCAATGTAGCCCGATAGTGGCCCTGAACCAATGACCTTTACATTTTGGCTTTTCATTTTGGAGTCATAAGTTCCAGAAAAAAAAATTATTCTGGATTCTGTGGGTCCAGACAAATCCATCAATATAAGCCACCAGCTCCCATATATGCATCTAGCTAGTTTTTTTTGCCATTTTGAATTGTGTCCAAATCTGTATTTTTGTTATTCCTCCTACCAATTTTAAGCAATTGTCAGCAAATTTCACACAGAACATCTATGGATCAAGCCGGAAAAAGAGACTTTTTTGGATTTTTGGTATTTTTGGTTTGGCCCTCAGAATTTGCTCAAAGCTGTCGGCAGGGTTTATATTACAAAAAAGGTCATACCTCCTAAATGCTTTGTGCTTTTGCAGACACATTTGGCAGACATGTGTAACTAAGATGTCTGAGTGACCATGACCCATTTAGTGCCATTTGGCCAATAGTTGTAGCACGCTGTAGCATCATTTAAGTATAAAGGAAGGAGTCTCTATCTGTCTGTCTATCTGTCTGTGTATGTATGTATGACTATCCTTCGCAAATCTCGAGAACCGTTTATCGACTTCACACAGGTAAGAGTGTTTGTGTGTGTATTTGGAAGAGAGGTAGTGTGTGTGTGGCTGTGTGCACCTGTCGGGGGCACACCGAAATGCAATTTTGTGAACGTCACCACGTGCTCTCCATACGCGTGAACAAAAAGGGGACATATAAAGAGAGAGCTTTATCTCTGTGTGTCGCTGTGTTAGAACAACAAATTCACAAATTATTGTGAGATCGTAACGTGTATGATAATGCTGCCGGGTTCAGAAGATTGTTAGTGTGCATTGTCTTGTGTGTACAATACTAACACATAACCTGTTGAAACAACCTAATGTTATCCATTAGCTCAACACAACAGATTACACAATACAGTTCAGAGAATAAAAAACAAACACATGTACATACATTAACATCAGTAAAGTAAAGTAAAGTTAATGAATATCAAATAACATACTATGGCCAGTGAAGGTTCAGTTCATAAATACAAAGGCTTCTTAGCTCTTCGATGTTAGTTTAGCTCAGTGTTACTCATTGCTCGGCTCGCGAGCCTCATGCTGCTCGCCAAGCTTTAATTGGTGGCTCGCATGGCAGGAGGCTAAATAAAGGGGTGATAGATATGATTATGGAGTCAATACAGATATTTCATAAAGACAAGCAGGGCTGTTACATATAATACGCTCTGAAAGTGTCTGATCTATTAGCCTACAAATAATATATAATAATAATTGATCAAAGATGCAAATAAAGACTAGAAACAAGATATTTAAACTTGCTCGGCACTAAACTGACTCACTGCTGAGTTGCCAGTATTGGCGGTCTATCAGCACTACATGGTGAATGTGCTCTTGGATGGGTAGATACATGGTGGTTTAGTATAGGAAAGTTTTTAATTATGGTCATTAAAAATATGCTATCATAAGCATGCTTATGAATATGGACATTTGCTAAAAAATCATTTATATCGCTAAATTGGAACATTTAAATTGGAGGATACTACGACCAACCTGGCACTTCATACTCGCTTTAGCTTGGCTACTCCCATTAAAAAAAGAAAGGTACGAGCCATACAAGACGAGCATAGGACAATTCAAGAAACGTGGACAGAGGAGTTTTTATTTGTCCTCCACGAGTCGAACCCTTTGTGCTTAATATGCAAACAAACCCGCTCTGGTTTCAAGAGAAGTCATTTGGAGCGGCATTTCTATACGACGCATCCAAAATTCAACAACATGTACACACCTGGAAGAGAAATTAGGAAAAACTAAAATAGAGCAGCTTTCTTCTTCTCTTTCTGGACGACAAAGGCTCATACACAGGACAACTAATAGAGCTAAATGATTAACTGAGGCATCTTTTGAGATCGCAGGGATTTTGGCTGAAAAATAAAAAACCTTCTCAGTCTCAGAAATTGTGAATCACTGTTTTTTGGCTTCAGCAGAAATATTGTTTTAAGATAATTAAGTAATTGTTATTATTAAGATAATCCTCCTTTTAATTAATTTATTGGTTGACTACATTGCATATTGTATATTTTGGGTGGGATTAATAAGCAGACATGTCAATGACTGGAAATGAAAGTGGCTCTCCTATTGACTTTGTCCTATCAATGTGGCTCTCATGTAAAAAATAGTGAAGATCACTGGTTTAGCTGGTGAAAGCTTTGAGATGAAGGGAAGCAGCATGCTGTCTTTGTTTTGTGGCGTCTTGCCTGTTGAGTCGTTGTGTCTTTGTTGTTTACCGCTTGTTAAACTGTTTGCAGGACAGTCGCTCTGTTTGTTATTTTGCAGAATACAGTTAGCTCTTTGCTAAGTACTTGTTGCTCCTGTTGTGAAGGCTAACCGGCTATGGAGAGCCGCTGCATGGAAACTAAGCTTGTCTACTTTGCGTCCTCTGCCATTAAAGGATAAAGTCCAGTGATCAGAGACTCATCTGATAATGCGGTGGCGTGCTTTCCGCTGGGAAGAGACATGTTGGAATGAGAAAGAACACATGGCTTTGTTTAGCTTTTATCAGCGGAGTTTTCACACCTACGTGCAAAAAAATGTGACGTCAGGTTGCAGGAAGTGAGGGAGGGTCTTGATTCAAAGGGTCATGGGAAATTGAGTCCTTATAGCTCAAATCTCCATACTTCCAACAGCCGTAAATGCGAAACCACCTTTTTTTGTAGATTAATGATATATACAGTATATACAGATAAGCCATCAGGCTTCTCAACCACAGACACACTCACTCACTTGCTGTCTGCACTAAATAAATATATTTTACTTCTTAGGCTATATTGTTTCTCTTCATATATGTACATACGTTTTTTTTTGTAATTATTGTTTAACTAAATTGTATATAGAATATATATATATATATAATAGTATGTATTTAAAATATTTCATATATATATATATATATATATATATATATATATAATTTAATTTAGCTGATTTTACTGCGCTGACATGCTGTCTCTCTCGCACACATTTCATTGTACTGTTGACCCTGTGTTAACTTGAATATGACAAATAAAACTTGAAACTTGAAACTTGAAACATAAGATAAAAATAGAAATATGTTGACATTGCTATTAATAATTATAAATACAAAGAAGTGAGAACTTTGTAAATATATAAATAACAATTAATTGCGATCATCAAAAGGCGGTATGTAATTTTGACTTGACAACTTCCTACATCACTCACATCAGTAGCTGTATGAAGGCACAGAGATATGGAGGCTGCAGGGGAAGATTTCAAAATTGAGGGATGCACCATCCTCTTAAAAATCGGACTTGTGGCAGGATTTTGGCTCAGAAAATAAAATAGGTGAGAAGACACCAGACAACATAACAACCATGTGCAAATATTGCAAGAGAATGATGAACAACACAAATAGCAGCACCAACATGATGCAGCATGTAGAGTGACCACTCCCTGAGTGAAAAAAAAAATAGTTACTTACTTTTTTTTTAAATACACTTTCTTTCTATATATAATTCATTAATTATTTGATGTGGGATTTGTTTTAAAATGATTATTTTTGTTATTAAAGACAAAGAAAATATATTATTAGTTTGACTTTTACAAAGAAAAGGAAATATGCATTGTTTTGCATACTATATAGCCTACCTACCAGAAAGGAGCTGCCATCCATGGAGGAGCCCTACACAGAGCAGTGCAGAAAGAAGCACACAGGATTAATTAAAGACCCCCGTACCCCCAGCAACTGTCATGCAGACGGTTCCGCAGCATCCGGGCCAAGACCACCAGACTAAGGGACAGTTTTATCCCACAGGCCATAAGACTGTTGAACTCCTGAGCTCTGTGAAGTGTCATTACTTACATATGTTTATGGAACATACATGTGTTTATTCCACATATCCATATATTTATATATAATTACAGTATATAGTATTTAATTCCACTGTACAGTATTTTAAACTTTTTATGTTTTTCTTTTTTTATATCTATATATTCTACTTATTCCTGCATTTTACATACATAATATTATGCCTCTAGCACTACTTTATTGCCCTATTGTATTACTTTATTACTTGATTTATTTGTATGCCTTAAGTATACTGTACGTTGCATTGTTGGAGGAGCCTGAGACTTTAGATTTTCACTGTCATCAACTACGCTGTAAGAAGAGAGAAAAAATATTTTGTAGATTCTTGTCTACTTTTGGGCAATGTATATGAGGTTCTCCTAAAATGTATTCCAACATAGTGTAATACCCTGCAAGTTGTCATTTTGAACTTCAGTACTAACATCACGTAGCTCATTTTACAAGACAAATAAAAGAGATTCTATTCTTGCACCGTCTGCTTTGTTGCTTTGCATATGAAAAGGGATATAAAAGTTTTATTATCTTCTTTTCTGTCAAGTTAGGTATAATAATACACAACATGCACCTTTGTGGATGTTTTCTTGTAATCTTATCCTGACAATTGCCTTGTGCCAGACACGTCTTTTGATAAGTGTAGCCCTTCAACAGAGTGGAACAAAGTGTGACGTCTGTGTGTGTTTAACTAAATACTTCAGTCCCATTAGGGGAAAAAAACACTCTGAAAGCAGAAAAAAAAAAACTTAAATTGAAGTCGGTCCAAAATTAGAGATTAGAGATGTGCCATCTAAAAAGAATTACCATGGAGATTTACTGTCTCGTAATTGCTTGGTAATGTTTGTGCGTGTCCAATGCACTCGTGTCTGTTCTTCACTTTATGTGTTTCTGTATGTGTGTCTATTTCTCTAAGGTCATATCTCTGTGCCATCAGTCTCCAGACACCATAGTCTGTAATTGTGTGTTCATGTGTGTGTGTTTTTCAGCCAAAGTTTAATTGAATAGGAGGTAAAAGCCATGGTGTTCCCCTATAGTGCAGACTCTAAATGTGGCCTCACTGGTATGGAACCAAGGGGAAATCGAGCTTAGAGACGCAGAGAGAGGGAACGAGGGCGAGATGACTATACATTTGACATTCCTCAGAGAGTTTGAATAGAGAGAGCGACAAAGAAAGAGAGCATAGCTAAATGTGGGCTCCCTGATGAGACAGAGTTTTAGAGAAAAGAAAATGGGAGCGATGAAAAGGGAGGGAGAGAGACTTTATCTAAATGTGTCTCTCCCCAGTGAGAGGGGCTCGGAGACCAGGGGAGCTGTCCTTGGTCCTGAATAAGCCTCTGGCAGGGAACCAAGTCAAGCAGTTAGCATTGAGCACATCACACACACTACCACTCTGTCATTGTCTCTGTCTTCATCTGTATCTCTCCCTGTCTTTTAAAACCCCGCGCCACCCCCTGTCTGTGTTCGTCGTACAGAGGTGACAGAAGCAGTTAGTGCAGAGTACAGAACGCAGCTGAGGGCAACACATTACAACATCTCTCTGTCGGGGTAAGTCCATGTATATTATCTTTTGTCTTTCAATCAGATGTGTATCATCAGCTTGACAACTGAAAAAAGTCACAACACAATGTTCTCTTACTTTCAACCACATCTCAGTGGTTATTTTTATTATTATTATTATTATTATTATTATTATTATTATTATTATTATTATTATTATTATTTTAAACTGGTACTGTTTCTTGGCTGGATGCTTTGACTTCCTGCAGTCTCCACTGGTGGCCTGGTGACAAGACTCCAGGAGGTCACTGGCCTGCCCAAGAAAGAGTTCCAGCACTTAATGTCGCATACATCCATAACTTGTCATTTTTACATTTCAGTAAACTATTATTAATTATTGACTTTACATATTTGAATTGAGTATTTTTTATGATATATGTTACCACAGCTGTTGTGGGATGAACAATAGTTATTAAGTTAAAATAAAAAATATTAATAATTTTCTAAAACAGCTTGTCAATTAAGTATTAGCAAACGTCATTTAGACAGGAGGAAATAGTGCATTTGTTGGGGACTATTTTCAGCAGCGAATTAATACACATGTGTTTCTCTACTGAGTATTTCTTACAGCAGGACGGTTTATGTGAGATTAAGTCAAAATATACTACAGTGTGTGTGTGTTCATGGTAATGAAGGAACATGACACCCAGTGCAACAGTGTGGGTCATTGATGAGTTTTTATAGTTGTTGGACAACAATGGAGCTCTATGGCTAATCTCATTCATATCCAGCAACTGGGATCAACTAGCTTCATTTCATCATTCAGCATGCCCTTAAACTGTACCCAGACACATACAAATGATTACATTAGATCTTCCCATTGTGGGTGAGTAAAAACTTTAGGTGTCTTGGCAAAGGCCATCTGGAACAGTTACGCTCCAGATGGCCTTTACCAAGACACCTAAAGGTATTTTCCTGACTTTTATTCCAATCTCATCTCAACATTTTGCTTCACTGCTACACTTCCCTGACCTGCTGATTTGAACATGGTAAAAGCTACTGAGATGAAAAAAGGTCCTGACCTGGTGAATGTTCATGTTGGTGGACAAGAATTCCATTATCAAGTCAAACAGAAAACTCTGTCTACTTTTCCATTGACCACACACACAACACACCATTCCTATATATTGTGTCATCTTAGTTATGCATGTCAGAATGGCCTGAAACTGTCACAATACACACATATGAAGTTAATGAACCCCTGCTAGTCAACATCATTTCGCAAAAAATATTATTAAATGGCTTTTATACTACATAAATAAAAATAAATATAATATCATTATACACTCCTCTGTATTATCCATCATGGAGATATCCTGTATGCTCATGCTGCTGTCAGTTAAATGTGTAGTACTGAGTCATGTGTTCCAAAGAAAAAGGGGGCAGCATTTTAACTCTACTACTGGGTCCATACAATCTAAATTTACGGTAATCAGTTATATATAGGCCAGGAGAGCAGCCAGCAGGGGGAAAATACGGTTGGTACTCGGCAGCCCCGGGAAACAGAGCCCAGGTCAGCGACCGCAGTAACTCCCATCAGGAGATCTCCTCTTAATGCCATTTCAATGTAAGTGACAAGGAACAAAATAGACAAAGGAAAAAGTGGGTTTGTTCAAAAGTTATCTTTGTGTTACTATCTCTCCACTGAAGCTGAACAAGAAACACACAAACAAGAAATGTTTTAATGTAAATGGTGTAACTTTGGAAGATATCCACTTGTGTAGATTACTCACGGCTAAAGCCTCATTTTAGCTTCATATTAACTTGTATTTGTACACAGAACGAGGACCGTGCACTTTGTCCCCCATCACTTACATTGAAATCACACATCGCAGCAAGTAAAACCTGTTTCAATGTAAATATGGCCTCAAATTCCATAATTTTAGGGGCAAGGCCACTCAGCCTTTGGCTTTGCCAATTTTATGAGGGCGCAAAGGCCAAATGCCACGGCAGCAAGGCAATCAAATAAAACAATGATTTGGATTTTTTGGTTAACAAACATAAAGACATAAGATTAATTTGACAGCTACGAAGCAAGCTTTAGCTAACATTACATTTGTTTAGATTGATGTTATTAACATCAGACTATAATACTCCTTAGGCACATAACAAGGCCACTGGGTAGGCAAGGCACCACAACATTGTAGTGATATACGTGCGCAAAATTAAATGTTACATTTCTTGTCTTATTTGTTCACTAATTTATCAAACTTTTTTTACATCAGCTCAGTCAAACTTTTTCACATTCATGCACAGATTTGCAGAATTGGCACATCGGGATGACTTCCAAAGTCTCCTGGTTTACTGGTGCTAGAGATTTGTCCAACCATTGTCATAAATAGCCCGGTATTTTCATCGGTTCTTGCCAGGCTCGAAAGCAAATCTACCACTGGTTATGTTTGCAGAGTTTCACTTGATGTTGCCCAATAATAATTCACTAAAGATATTGGTGTCTAAATAAACATATTGACAGGAAAGAGGCAAAACACAAAAAACAGCTAAATCTGTGCTAGAGGGCATCAAGTCCACTGTGGCCACAGGTCCTATCGTTCCTTGAGGGGCTTAAGGCTAATTTGCGGGGATTGTCCCAGTAAAATTCCTGTCATCTTACAAAAGTACTAACCTATCGATTAAGCCACTGGATGTCAGTGTTATATGATATGGTTAGAGGTCATCACTAACATCCAGAATACATTAGCATACATTTTTTCTTCTTTATAAGGCAATGCTATCTAAATTGCCGATGTTTTTAACGTCCTTAGTTGAGTTAACAATCATGACACCTGATCACACAACATGTTTTAAAAGTATTCCAAACTAATTGTGAATTGAGGAAGACTTATTTCCGTTACATTGCACCTTACACACTGGAATGAACTGCAAAAACAAAAATAATTTAGAGACACTAAATTCTCCACTATGTTCAACAACTGGTTGTTAAATTAGTCTGTGTTGTTTGGAGCCGGGCAGATGTACAGTGGGTTTATCAGATCATTTTTGCTCTTGCAGCTGAGAAACAAGTTACATAATAGCGGTGAGAGTGAACAACCCTAAAGTTGAAGACTGGAAAAACAAAACAATAAGCAGAGAGGAACGGCAGAGATAGGGGATTATTCTCACTATGAAAGACCTTCATTACCTCCACCAAGGAGGTTCGTTTTTCAGTTTGATTTGTTGGTTTGTTTGTCAGCAGGATTATGGAAAAACTACTGGCTCGATTCTTCTAGGAACTTGGTGGAAGAGTGTAGCATGGGACAAGGGAGAACCAATTACATTACATGGCGTGGTGTCGGAATAATCTGAAAAATGTGTTCCCAACTGTGAAAGATCACGTGAACGCCCCCTCTAGTCGGAAACAACAAATCATAACCAGATACCAACATGTTGTTTAAATACTCTGAGCAATAAAATACAACACATCTTATTTGTAGTGTCCTTGTTGCTTCCACATTGCCTCACATACCGAAGTCGGAAGAACAACTTCCCAACTTCTTCCCAAATGGGACCATCTGAGGAGCATGTTAATGCACCATTGGCCTTGGCAGAGGTCAATGCAGTAAACACTGCCCCAATCGCCTGTGTTTTAAAAAATGTGGTAAAACAGGGAGCAATCACAGGTGGACTACGATCAAAGGCCTCAGCTCTGATTCAGTGTTTTCATTTCTTACCTTATGTTGTTAAAATTTCTCATCCTGCAACCGATAAAGATTCAGACGTGATCAGAGCTGTTGGTCGGTAAATTGACCCAGGAGATGCATGAGATGACAGTGGCTGGCTGAGATGGTCTGTGTTGACAGAACAAGTGAGGAGGACGGGGGGAGAAAAAAGGGGCGAGAGGAAGAGAGAGAGAAGAAATGCATAATCTAACTTGTTTATTTGGACCACACAGCTTCCTATGTATGCATGAATTCACATGTCGTTGTTGCCTCTGCTGCCATTGCATTACTAGTGTTGAAAAGACAAAGCTTGAACAGATTTTACTATTAAAAATGAAACGGTGGTTTGACTTTGTCACTGCGTGTCTTTGGACAACCTGAGTGCCTGCTTCATCTACGTCCCATCCAGCTGTCTCCTCAACTGTCCATCCATCCATTACCCTGTGTGATTAAAATGAGGATAAAATGCTCAGAATTAACCTTAGAGAAGAAAAAGGACAGCTGGAAAAACAGAGACATTGCCTTTCTAGTATTTCCAGTAATAGTAATTCAGCCAAAGCTGTGGCTGTATTTCAGTGCTAATCTTTCAGCCCCATCCATATTAACCAATCTCGCCAATATTTTAGCAATCATATTAACCTTGCCAGCCAACATCTCAGCATTTATATTAGCCCTCCCAGCCAATATTTTAGCATTATATCAGTCACGTTGCATCTGTTCAACGTCCCAACATTTGAATTCCCGTCTGCCCTATCCCCCAACCCCCCCGATGTCGTTTCTGCTCCCTACGCCGGCCAACGAAGAATCTTTTATGGCCAGGAACAGTAAATTACCAGAAGCAGCCTTTTTTTCACTTTATTGAGCATCTTTTAGAGAAGTTGGAAGGAGAGAATGGGGGAGGGCCTGTCTTTGAAAAATACATCCAAAAACAACATCACACAACAAAAAGAACAGTCCATTCTGTATTGTTTCAACCTTGGCGTGTTATTTTTGAGACATTCGGGTGGATTAATTAACAATAGTGCATTGCAAAATCCTTTCTGTCACAACCTGTCATGATCAAGCATCCCCGACATGATTACTGTCTGAAACAGGAAAAGAGAAAGGCAGGTTGAATTTTCTCCTCTAGCAACAATACGGCGGTTCATTCTCTTTCAGGCTCAATGAGGCACTGAGTGATGTGAATGGGGCTGAGCTGAGCTCAAAGCATTTATTGTTACTGCCACAAAGCCACTGGGCAGCTCAGCTTACATCTATTGGCTCTTCGTCTGGGATGATTCTCGGTTTCATGTACTAATTTCACAGAAAATATCACAGCAGAAGTTGACTTCATCCTCTCTTTCCTTTCTTATTAAGAAACAGTAAATTGTCACACTGAGGTGGAAATGTAATGTTTGGGTAAACTAGCAAAATGATCAGGTAAAGTAATTTTCCCAGCAGGTAGGCAGAATAATGATGCATGGCTGCAGTTAAAACCACTTTAAGATGGTGACTTACATTGAGATTGTTATGCTGATTAATGGTATAGTTGGAGTGCCTCGACTGACCTGAGCGACCTAAATGAAATCCATTACGGTCTGAGTCAGTTAGTTTTGACAGTCTGGGGATAAAATAATACAGTGTGTGGTGTGTACTGATCGTTTGTCTTCTAAACAAGTCGTGGCCTATCGTTTCCTTTAAGGTTAAATTTAACATTTTGACAAAACATCTAATCACTAGGTCCACTTACTTGGTTTGACAGGAGCTTGTAACCACAACTCATCGTCTTCCCCAGCAAACACAAAGACAGATACAGGGACCATCACAAGCCTCCAAGAGCCACTCACTTTTGTGGCTGTAGTTTCTTTGCCTTTGCTTTACAAATGTAGCCACACATCAGGCAAACTGATTTCCTTTCCTGTTTTGGTGGGGGAAAATGCAAGTGTGAATCCAACCAGTCAACCTGTTTCCCAGTGTGTTGTCTCTGTCAAACAATATGTGCTCCTTTTCTGACTGTCAAGACTAAAGAAGAAATATGGGGGAAAGGTTGCAATGTGTGAGGTGTCTTGTCTTTGTAGGTTTCAACCTTGTAGCTTGAAGGTCAGTTCCAGGTCAATTCAAATCTGTGACCAAAGTAAATTAAATCTTGATTAAGACTAAGAGAAAAAGACGAGATTAACAGTGGACATATTCCTTTTCAAAGAAAGTTTGCATGGGACCAAAACAGATCAGGTTATGCTTATACACATTATCATTGCATAGATGTAAGGGACCATGGAATGCTACAGGTACAATCTATGGAATTCGGAGGAGTCTTGGGGAGAAAATGCAAGTATATCCACATGCATCCAATGGCGTCCAAGTGCAAGACATAAGTCAAGAAGTAAAAATAGACATAATACCCAGACACGTTGAACATCACAACAAGATGTCCTAGAGTCCAGAGACTCTTCTAGCTCCAGTTCTATAGCCCTGCAAAGATAAATGTGTCCACATTTGGCCCAATTTACAAATAACCCTCCACGCCGACAAAGATGTCGTCCATCGTTCTTCCTCAGGCTATAAAGCTACAGCATGTGAGGCTCCTGTTTAAGAATGAACCTTCCCTTTATGGATCAAAGAATCAGCCAACATGTTGTGGTGCTGGGGTGGATTTTCTCCTTTAATGAGCATTATGCAGTGTCTGTAACCTGCTGGGGGGACCAGACATCATTTATACTCAGGGCAAACAAGCCACAAAGGCTCTGCTGCCAAATCACCATCCATTTAATAGAGACAAGTCAAAGAGAGGGCAAGCTGCATACTGCCACACAGCCAGCACTGCACTGCAGAGCCCAGCAAACAGACTGGGGGGCGGATTAATGAAGCCCATTTATGTGAAATTATTATTTGTTATGACTTTATTCGAGTGTTTTAAACTTTTAAGGGGTCCATCCCTGTATTTTATAAAAGACCTTAACATGCATATGTTGTATTTTAAAACTGAAAAGTTGTAAAATAAATGATAATGAGAAAGTGATATGGAATAGATAAAGCTTCATGGAAACAGTGATGACATTTGGACACGTTCAGAGTGATGCCCATTACTGTTTTCTAATAAATTAGTCAAATGGTGATCAAAATGGAAATCACAGGGGAATAAAACAATTAATGGAGAATTAACAGCAAAATGAAAGTTTTAATCTGAAATTCAGTTTTTTTGGGTCATTTTTGGGCTTGGGCTGAATATGAAATACTTATGTGCTGTATTCATTATATTTTTTTCTACTTATGTCCCTTTTGATGACCCTCTGTGGGCTCAAGGGATATTAGGAAACATTATAGAGCAGTGATATTCAATTTACAACCGGCCGGCCTAATTTGGGTGCTGGCCATTTTCAAATTCACGATGAAAGTCTATATAGCTATCATTAACCAATACATTTCAGTTACAGGTATTATATATTATGCAGTAAAATATCCTACTTTTGCCCTAGTGTCAAACCTTGTGCTAGGTTAGACAATACGTTAAGTTATTGAGTCAGCTAATTTGAAAAGTAAGTAAGTTGAGTTATGTGCCTTTTAAGGTTTATTCATTTATTTACTTTTGCACTTGTAGGTTACAGTTTTTACAGCATGATTTAGGGCTATGTTATTTTTACAATCTAATGTCATGAGTGTTTTTGCACCATTGATGGTTATTTGTGTAGTTATCAAATCCCAGTAATCCAGAACACCAGCATTGTATTGCACAGCTTGATGGCTACTGATACATTCCTGACAGTGTCAGTGAGTCACCAAAACACCAAATAGGCACAGGCGAGGAAAAAATATTTTATATAGCCAGCAAAAATACCACTTTTCTGTCTGCAGAACTCTACCATATGCCATGCCCTGTCATGCCTAAATTTTACTTAAACAAGATCTTTGACCGCTAAATGTTCCTGCTTCAGACTGGTTATACTGGGAAACTCCCAGGTGTGAAGCTGAAGGGCATCACATGCTCAACAAACATTCCTGACTAAATAAAAGCTTTTTTTATAAAAATAAAAGCACAATCTGTTTTAAGAGTGTGATATCAGGGTGAACTCATTTCCTCAGTGTTGGCCCTTAGTGTTTTGGCTCGGCGCTCAGCCAAGAAGTCCAAAGGGACGACAAGGTGAATGCCTTGGCCTGCTGACTACCTTTAGTTCCTTATTTTTTTATTTCCCAGATTGTTTCTCTAATATCCATGGGGTGTGGGGGGTGGGGGGCAGTGCAGTGCAGCCAATCTCTTCAGAGAAGCAGCTCATTTTCTGCAAGCACAAAAAGTCTGCAGCTCCAGTTATTGATCGGAAATGTCACATAAAGCCTTCTACATAAGAAAGGGTCAATGAAAAAAGGAAGGAAATGCTGCTCACGGCCGCAAATTAATTAAAAGATGATCAAAAGTCAACTATTTGCTTGAGTTATTTTCCTAACCTTCCTTTTCATAAAATTTAAGTCAAAGACGCACATTTGAAGATGCATATTTTGCATGTAATAAATCTAAAGTCATTTGCTTGGTATCCTCATTTACATTTGACAAAGGAAAGTCTTCAAGGTTTCTGTCTCCACACAGATAGGTTAATCAAATCACACTTAGCTCTTGAATTCTTTATGTATGGAGGGAATTGTTTTCTATGTTATGTGCTCAAAACGAGGGAGAGAGCAGGTAGCGGTAGCAAAATGCCTTTTAAATCAGAGGCCATCAATCAATCGTCAACAGCAGTATCGTTGCAGTCATTTTAAGACTTGCAGTATGACACCTCAGTTTAATAATGCATTACTGATTTGGATTTTACACACTCTGGGTTTTCCTTTTTCCATGTTGTATCCATTACAACGATATTAGTTATTTGCTCCAGTGCCTTAAAATGGTATGTGTGACTCCTTAACCTGCATGCAAGCAGGACTGAGTGGAAAAGTGTATATCCGTATGAGGCTTTGTCTACAGTAACACTGGTTTGCTCCCTAAACGGTTGGGTCACCAGTTCTTATGTATTAACATGAGTATCTTATCTTCTATAAATGTCCACGGATCCATATGTTCTTTACATTAGAGATCAAGTATTTATGCTTTTTCTCTTTGGTCACTTTTTCACTCTGTAAAGGTCACATGCTACAATGGCTTGTGCTCTATTGAGGCAAGATGTAGAGATGATAATGAGTAAAGAGCAGTAGGCAGTAAAGTCTTGAACCCTTGAACCCACATTCTTTGATTTGTTGACTAACTAAAGGCAGCACAACAAGCTGTAAACACACCGTTGACATATCATCGCTTTATGAAGTTGTATGGTGAACAGGTTAGCAAACAATTGCCCATTTACACATCTTGCAGGCATGGAACAATATCAGCATTCATCAATTTGTTGTTTTCCATGTTTAACACTTTAAAAGTGAAAGGCAGGCTAACCCCCAGCTATTAGAATAGGACATTACTATCAATGTTTTTCTAAAAGACATTAGCTAATCCGATTTATACCCACGAGCTTTAGCAACAACACATTTCTGTCACCATAGGAAAATAACAAAATGGCTGGCTGATAGCCGGAGAAGAGCCAAGGAATGTTGGCTGGCGGGGTGGATGTGTTGCTGATTAGCACCTCTCCACCACAGTTTTATTATCAGGTGTCATTTCTCATTTTAAGGTGCATGGGAAAATGAGCACCAGAGAGCATATGAAGTTAATCACATGCTGTGTAGGATAAAGAGTAGTGTTGTTCATTTCTATAATATGTAAAAAGATGTGAAAATAAAAAGAAGAAAGTGAACACAGTGTGAAGGGCTGATACTAATGGAGGTGGGTGTTCCTGCTATGTTTGAAAGCTGTGTTGCGATTACAACATGAGTGTTTATTAACCCATCACTTTTGGGAGTTTATGCTGCATTCGCATCATTCGGGATGGAAGGTGAAATAGGAAATATTTCCAAGATGTGGTTTCTGCTTTTCACTCAACGGTGTGTCTTATTACTGAAGATTTAAAACTTACAGTCTTAAAGTATTTTGGTTGTTTGGATCCCAAAACAAACCCTTCCTGGCATCACATAAACACTAATAAACTACAATTCTTAAAATGCTACTTAGCTAACAAATTATTTAAAAAAAAAACATTGTAATTTGAGTGTTATTTGAACACAAAATGAACACTGTTAGTCATGAACAGTAGTTTGATGAGTTGTTTAAGAAAACAACCTTAACACTAGTGTTTGATTACCATGAACTACAAACATTGCCTGACATGTGGCATCCATGTTAGTTTGCTCAGACACATTTGCTTTCAGAAGAATCCATGTTTCTCAATCATAATTATGGGTTGGGTATTGATGTTACTAGTATCCAAAGGTTGGAAGCTGGTATTTAAACTCCTCATTACTGTAACGCACCAGTCTCACTTGTGTTGTTCCACTAAAGGGAAGGATCTTCAGTAGGCTACTCATAACTCTTAAATCTTCGATTTGATTTGAATTTAACTTTAAACAACAACAGCTCAAATATAAAGGTTCCTCTTCTTCAGGCCTCGCTCTGAGGTGCAGCTGGCTGACCCCCAGATCAGGATTACGGCCAGCTCCGGCTTCTGACCTCCACAATTCCACATCCACTTCTGTGACTTTTCTCATAGTTGGCTAAATTATTGGCAATATTGAAACACAACATTACAACATATTGCAGTATTGTACATTACAATAAGCCATTGGCTCAACAAGGCAAACAGATCATCAGGAAATTGAAGGTATATTAGTCAAGATAAAGATTTAAAACTAAAACTAAACATAAAATAGTCCCTTATCTCTGCTAAATGACCTGTAATAATGCCCACATACTGGGATTAAACAATAACAACATATTGCATTTAATAATTATTTTACTTTTATTATTTAACTTCAGGATAAATGCAAAAAAAATTAGCCTTCCCTCCTGTCTAAGTCAAGAAATACTGTACAGGCTGAGTCCTCAATATGCATTACGTCCACTCCATCAGATTGCTTTGTGTTGTGGGGGCCGTCAGTGTTCACCACACTAATGTGATGAAGCCATTATGAGAGACTCTCTGGGGGGAGGTTGTGAGGTCCATCAAGAAGTGAAAGCCTGTCATATCATTATAGTAGTTAAAAAGATTAACCCTTCTTGTCGCTGCATTTTACTTTATTTCATTTTACTCTTGAGGTGCTTTCATTTTGAGTAGTATTTAGTATGTAACATGTCAATAAAGAGGCGGTAGAGCACTGCTTGAAAATACCAACCTCAATATCATCATCTGAACAAAAATAATTGAATGTATTGTCAGAAGGTGCACACAGCAGAACACTCTCGTATATGTGTGACAAAGCCTAAGACCCAGAGCTGACAGTCTTTGCCGTTTTCTCTGCACTTTTAGCAAGGCGAGTCTATATATAATGTGTAAGTGTTTGAAAACCCAATAAAAACATTTGAATTTCGAACGTGCGCAAAGTACACTCATGTGTTAGTAATACTTTTAAAAAGAACAGCCTATTGGTCCAGCGTTTCCTGAACCAGAAACTTGTTAATGTTTTGTCGTACGTGTATGTTGGATGCCTGCAGCCTACATATTTCTCTTGACAAACCAAACTAACTGTAGATTTTTACAACATTGCAAACTTCTGATTTCTCAAAGGTGTACATGGGTTAGACTCTGTAGCAGAGTTCGTCTTAAAAGCTCATGACCTCAACTCCCATGAGCTCGCAGCACACTGCCATGCTTTCTTCTCAGCCTATTCCTTTGGGCAACAACAGAAAAGTTAACTCATTCATGTGTGCAGAGCTTGAAGGACGGGCGTGGATGCATCTTTTTATGTGTTGTTCAAATAACCTGAGATCAGAAAGCAAGTTAAATTGATCAAATTGTTTGATTCTGCTGCAGTGGCCAAACAAATTCAGCTCCAAATATCAGTCCACATCTCGGAGTAAACTCGTGGTAGCCATATGCACTGATTGCATCTGCTCCAAACCCCAGCACTGGCTTTTATTTATATAAAAACCTGTCAGTCAGTGGATTCCCTCAGTCCCCAGTCCATCTGAAAAACTGCAGGAAAATCCAACGAATAAATCTCAGACCTCAAATTTCCATGAGAGCCCAGGTCAGCTTCTTACTCCTTGCCTGTTTCTTAGGATTCCATCTGTAGTTATGTGTAAGACAATTTGAAGTCCTAATGTATAAAATATAGATTGTTTTAAGTCTGTGAGATCCGCATGCCCCTAGATTTCCAAAATATGTTTATCTTGTGCATATGATTAGTCATGTGCATGTTAGTTTCACTTAGTTGTTTCACTATAATAATATAATAATATAATAAGATAATAAATGTTGAAATGCTTCTTTCCCATAATCCACCACACAGCTTTGTCATACAAATTCTTGTTGCAGTACAAAACTACAACACAGGATAGACCTTTTTCACAGCAGAAATGTTAGCATCTCATAGAAGCTAAAGCACAGGTGCTATCAGGAATCATATACATCAGTGAACTGTAAAAGGAATATTAATAATCTTGTGTTGCACATCACATCCCTAATATGATTCCTCCTAGGATAAGACTTACTGCAGGCACAGCATGCATGTAAACATACTCACTGACAGACTATATTATAAAGAGTTTATGCAATCACACAGACAAGAAGTAGACATTGAACAAAGGTTGAATTAAACTAATATGTCATTAAATGATTTAGCAATAAAGAGATCTTTCCCCTTTGTGGGCGGCAGTGGCTGTCAGGCCTAAGGCACGTGTAAAGCTGTGTATATTTACTGCATATTGTTTTTTTGGTCATCCATGACCAATTACATGGTTTGGGGAGCATATCAGTTCATTTTAGATGGATGTTTATGAAGTGCTAAGAAAATGGCCGCAAGGTGAAGAAAAACAAACAAAAAGGAAGTCAGAATGGCAAATGAGACTTCACAGAATACAGCACTTCTTAAAGGTATAGTTTGCCAATTTGAAAAATATTCACCTTCTTACTAAGCTTTAGATAATAAGATTGAAAACCCTCTCATGTTGTATATTTGTTCATTATAGCCAGGAGAGGGTTAGCTTAGCTTATTATGAAGATTGAGCAGGGACAAACAGCAAGTGTGGCCCACCAGCACCTCTAAATCTCAGTCATTAATATGTTATTTCTCATTTGTTTAATCCATACAAAGGATGAAGAGCGTGACTCCAGAGGGCCAAAAAGCAGATTGGCACATAACCCCTCCCGTCAAATCACAACTTTTACTTTGGTTTTGTATGAATTAAACAAACAATATATATTGTGAGCACTGGAAATAGCCACGCAAACCGTTCCCCCTTTTCCAGTTCTTAAGCTAAGCTAAGCTAACTGTCTCCTGGCTGTGGCTATATTTATATATATCTATGTATATATATATATATATATATATATACATACATAGATATATACTGTATATATGAAGCATTATGAGACATTTTTCAAAATAAATTTGAGTTTGAAGTTTTCCATTTAACAAAAAAAGAGCAAAGCAATTTAAAACATAACCCTAACACACCTTTCTATGATGTACATTAGTAATGTGAATACTAGGAAGACCAAGGAGAAGAGAATTCAAATTCAAGCTCAGTTTCCAACATTACATTACTAATTACAGGACAGCTTGCCAGTATTACCAGCACTATAATAACAATGCATGATGCTACCAGTATTTATTTAGAATTTTAGGCAGAATGAAATTGAATAGAAGTCTTCCCACATATCTTGTGTAATCGCTACACCTGTCTGTACCAGCCCTGAATACCAACAGCAGAAAAGCCCCTCACAATGTCTCCCTGATGCATTAGGCATTTTGTAGCCTTGTATTTACCAGACAGATGTTAGAGTGATATCAATCATATCATCTAACTCTCGGCAAGAAAGTGAATTTCCCAAAACGGCAAACTCTTCCTTTTAAAAGGAACAAATCATATCTGTCATATTGACTTCTTTGTATGCGCTGTAGGTTTGCTTTTTTATGAATCCATTTTTGATGATGAGTATGCTTTAGGAAAGCATTTTTGCACCGCATCTCTGTAAGTATACCTGTCAGTCACTGCAATATTTTAGCAGAGGAAGACAGTATAAGAAAGAATTCCCCTGTAGTAAAAGCTTTAATGAGCGAGCTACATGTTAAATGACTTGCATTTAATCAAGAGCAGCACACTCTTGTTGAGGATTCTCAGCACTGATTTGTGTGCATCTCTCTGCAGATGATGTAACACTTGAAAGTGTAACCACGCTTGTTCTAGTTTTCTTGTGGTAATCACCTCTTCCCCTTTCTATTTGTAACAGCTGCCAAACACCACTGTTGCATCTTTTAAAAGCTAGAGAAGTCAGAGAACAGTCAAAACAGGTGTTGGAAGCAGTCTTAGTGTTTGTATTGAACAGGCAGTATTGAGCTAAAGCAGAGGGCAGACTGTGGGAAAACATTACAAGTAGCTATTTATGATCTACTCAATGAGAGGATCATTAGCACGCGTGTTACTTTAATACACAAGCAATTAATGAATCTCAATAGGCATTGGTGTCATGTATCACTTCTAGCTAAGAGAAGTGTTACACAAGGGCTTACAAGGATTCTCTTTCATGTCATTCTCTCTCTTTGACATCTTCTCTGCCTTTCTCGTGTCCTTCCCTGAGTGTCTTTTTCTGTCATTGACTTTCTCCACGTCTCCCTTTTTATCGGTACATTTGCTCATATAATAATTTCATATTCACCTTTTCTCTCTTCTCTCTTTGTTTTCCCTTCTTCACCTACTGTACGTCCAACCTCACTGCCAGACAACATGTTAATACTAGAACATTTTAAACAGTTGTTCTGTACCTTTCACTGTTTATTTTCATTGTCTGAAAATATTAAAGGGATAGTTTGGATGTTTTGATGTAGGGTTGTACAAGGTACTTATTCGTAGTCAGTGCATTACCTAGAGTACATGGTACGCCCCCAGTTAAAGAAAAGGATATGGAGTACAGGCACTGCTGTGGATGGAGGCAGCAGTAAAATGTTTAGCCACCTAAAAGAAAGGCCCACTTCAAAAAATCCATATCAGTTTAAGTGTACGCTATACTAAAAATAGTTCATATATCAGACAGACAGTCCTTACCGACGGGGAACTGAAGCTTGTATCCATATATGATCTCCTTTTTTTTTACAAAAAATAATTCTATCTTTACTTACAGAGCCCTGTGTTTAGTCCTCGTCAGATTAAACCTGAACAATACATTTTAAATGTAAAGCCTGATACACAGTTAGATTCCTCAACTTTTTCATCCATTTAGGAAATATAAGCTTGTTGAAAGATAAATTAATCATGATTAGAGATGAGTTAACTTATTGACACTTTACCCTGCTCTGACTCACGCTCTTCTTATTTTTGTGAGTAAAACGGAGTTCTTCTTTTTACATTCAGGTCCAACCTACTCAGTTGAACTGACTCTGATCAGCTGTTCTGCATCCAAAAACTCTAAGCTTCCCATCTCAGATGGCAACTCAGAGTTCAGGATTAGGCTCAGAGTTCGTTGAGCCTGCTTTCTGAAAAAAGGCCCAGGAGTCTCATAGACTGATGGTCCAACAGCGGATACTTCTGTATCTCTTGCCAGAAGGCCGCAGGGTGAACAGGCCTTTTGGTCTCTTCGCATGCACCTCTTCACTGATGCTCGGTAGAAGGGTACCAATGATACTTTGGGCGGTTTTAATCACCCGCTGCAGAGCCCTCCTGTCCTAGACCGTACACATCCCATGCCAGTTTTTAATGGGAAGTGGAACTGTATTCTTTAGTGGAGGTGTCAGAGATGCTGAGGAAACTACTCTGAATAATGGACAATGCCTCTCTTCTGAGGTGCACCACAAAACGCCACAAGAGGTCTTTTCTACTAATGGCCTTCACACTGTATAACTCATCCCCCTTTGGCGGGAAGGACAGCTGAGACATCGGCCACTGGGAAAAAAAACATAATATTCACGTGCAATGTTACTTTGTATGACTTCTTCGAAACCATTGCCAGATTAACTCTCAATATTATGTGCAATATTACTTTTGCAAATGTATCTTACTGTGGCCCACCCCAAAACTGTGCAACCATTTTGTGTTTATTTAATTTAGTTAGCTGAACAACTGAAGGCAATTTCATGGCTTTATCGGTCCTAATATTATTCCTATTGATGTAGGTAACAATCACATAATTTTACTTTTTCATATGAGAAGATATGTTAAATGTAAGCAGCTCCCAGGTGGAACTTTTGACATGGGAGCAGATGCGTCCCTGGGTTGTGTTTATTGGGCGAGTGTTATAAAGATATTTATTTTTGATTGATTTAAGCAGTTGTCGAACTGTAGAAACTCTTTGATACTCCACCACTGTCGGCAAGTTCAGATGTCGAATTGGGTTTCTTTTACCTGAGTGTAGTCGTACAGGCAGGTATTTGGTTTATTTGTTTTGCACAGTGTTTTTATTTTGGAACTTGCATGGATAAATAGCTAAAGGAAATGGGTTTATTGTTCAGTGCTGAAAAACACGACAATTAGATGTTACAGAGCAGTACTTGTTACTGTAAAATGTTAATATGGTAATGTACAGTATATCTCAAAAGTGAGTACACCCTTTAGATTTTTGCAAATATTCTGTTATATCCTTTCAGGGGATAACATTATCCTACTGAAACTTTGATATAACTTAAAGTAGTCAGTGTGCTGCTTGAATAACAGTATAGATTTATTGTCCTTTGAAAATTACTCAGTACACAGCTGTTAATGTCTAAACAGCTGGCAACAAAAGTGAGTACACCCCATAGTGAACATGTCCTAATTGTGCCCAATGATGTTGTTTTCCCGCCCTGGTGTCATGTGACTCGTTAGTGTTACAAGGATTCAGGTGTAAATGATAAGCAGGGCTGTTAAATTTGGTGTTTTGGGCACAATTCTCTCTGAATGCTGGACAACATGGCACCTAATGGCAAGGAACTCTCTGAGCGGCTGAAAAAAAGGATTATTGCGCTTCACAAAGATGGCCTTGGCTATAAGAAGATTGCCAACACCATGAAAATGAGTTGCAGCACAGTGGCTAAGATCATACAGCGGTTTTCCAGGACAGGTTCCACTCGGAACAGGCCTCGCCAGGGTCGACCAAAGAAGTTGAGTCCACGTGCTCAGCGTCATATCCAGAGGTTGGTTTCCAAAAATAGACGTGCGAGTGCTTCCAGCATTGCTGCAGAGGTTGCAGAAGTGGGATGTCAGCCTGTCAGTGCCCAGACCATACGCCGCACACTGCATCAAATCGGTTTGTATGGCCGTCGCCCCAGACAGAAGCCCCTTCTGAAACCGATGCATAAGAAAGCCCGCAAACAGTTTGCTGAAGACAATGAATCCAAGAACATGAGTTACTGGAACCATGTCCTGTGGTCTGATGAGACCAAAATAAACCTGTTTGGGTCAGATGGTGTCCGGCGTGTGTGGCGGCACCCTGGTGAGGAGTACCAAGACAAATGTGTTTTGCCTACAGTCAAGCATGGGGGTGGCAGCATCATGGTCTGGGGCTGCATGAGTGCTGCCGGCACTGGGGAGCTGCATTTCATTGAGGGACACATGAATTCCAATATATACTGTGACATCCTGCAGCAGAGCATGATCCCCTCTCTTCGGAAACTGGGCCGTAGGGCAGTTTTCCAACATGATAATGACCCTAAACACACCTCCAAGATGACAACGGCCTTGCTGAAGAAGCTGAAGGTTAAGGTGATGGACTGGCCAAGTATGTCTCCAGACCTAAACCCAATTGAGCACATGTGGGGCATCCTCAAGAGGAAGGTGGAGGAGTGCAAGGTGTCCAACATCCGTGCGCTCCGTGATGTCGTCGTGGAGGAGTGGAAGAAGATTCCAGAAGCAACCTGTGCAGCTCTGGTGAATTCCATGCCCAGGAGGGTTAAAGCAGTGCTAGATAACAATGGTGGTCACACAAAATATTGACACTTTGGGCACAATTTAGACATGTTCACTATGGGGTGTACTCACTTTTGTTGCCAGCTGTTTAGACATTAACAGCTGTGTACTGAGTAATTTTCAAAGGACAATAAATCTATACTGTTATTCAAGCAGCACACTGACTACTTTAAGTTATATCAAAGTTTCAGTAGGATAATGTTATCCCCTGAAAGGATATAACAGAATATTTGCAAAAATCTAAAGGGTGTACTCACTTTTGAGATATACTGTATGTAGTGTAAAGGTGTATATATTACTGTGATGTCTTTAGATATAGCCTTATGGGTTTGTATATAAATTGTTTGCATTTCTCTACGAGTGATTAAGTGTGTGAATATGCAGATGAGACATATGCTTTAAATACAGTTTAACTATGATATTATAGTAGCCCTGATCAGCTCTTGTAGAGGTGATCCTGTGTAGAATATTGCTGGAAGTAGAAAACTGTATGTATACTAGAAATGTGAGAGCTACGCCTGTGAAAATAAGGTTTATGGATGTTTTGCACTTAAGCTACAGTGATGGACGGAAATAGAAACTGACACTCAGAAAAGAATGTATGTGTGTTTTATTGTTAATTTCAATAATGTCGTACTGAATGCGTCATCCCTTCCTTGCTGCTGTACTCAATCTGTATTTTACAGAATTCTCTATTGTTGCTGTGGTACCAACTTTGGGAGACGTAACATTACTGTTATTGCTATTCTATTTGCACTGATATTAGTGTTACTTTTTAAACACTTTATATTCATTACTCTATTGTGTTTTTCATTATTATGTTGTCATTTTTGAGCAATCTCTGGACCAATAACTTGAATTTTTCGTTTCTAAAGTTTCCTTACATAATACAGACATTTCCGAGCTTGAATCATTGTACAGGTTGCTGGGAGTAGCAGCAGCCATGATCCGGGCTGGAGAGTCAGACTGGAATGTGGCCCGGAGGGATGGAGGAGCAGCTGGCTGAGATTGTCCTCACACCATGTTAGTGTAGAGCACTTATTTCAAACCCTGCAGCAATTTCAACTTTGCCCCCAAAGTTTCACCACAGCCAGCGGCATCATGGGAATGTGTCCTTTAAAACAGTGGTTCCCAAACTTTCTGTGGCCAAGGCACACCAAAGACCAAGCCAAAATCTCAAGGCACAGCTGTGTTCATATCCGGGCAGAATCCCCTCTATAACACATAGTATCACTGTTATCACTCTGAACATTTATTGAGCCTAGTCCTTATAAGAAGCTATTCTCCTTCATACTAGCAGAGAGCCTTTGATGTGTCACACTCTAATATTTCCCAACAGATTTTGTTTTTGTTTTTATGAATTCTTTTTTGTATTTAGGCCAAAGCATATAAGACCTATTGTTTCTATATTGTGTAATAAGTGTGTAGGACAAAGTACCGATAAAGTACAGTGGTTCCCTGCGGTTAAATGCAATAGCCCTAATTGTTTCAAAATCCCACGGCACACTGGGATTTGTCTCACAGCACACCATTTGGGAACCACTGCTTTAAACCGATGGAAGCTGTTCCCCTCCTGCAACGCATTCACATTGCATCTTGTGTGATGGAGGCATACAAGCTCAATGGTAAGGTTTACTTTGATGAAGAGAACATTTGTCATACTATATCAAATATATTGAGTAATGAGGCTGATATTATTTATTTTCCAGCATAATAAATTAGACAAATAGCTTTTTCAGAGAGAGAATTCTCATCATGGATACAAGCAAACTTTGCACTTTTGTTTACAGTCGGAATGTGAAGCACAATGATTTATACTAATACATCTTATTTCAGCACAAAATTGCTGAGTAATAAAGGCAGTGGCTGCTCCTGTGTTGCATTGTATGTATAAATTATAGCTTGAATTAAATGTTACTCAATTGCTGATTTATACAATGAGGCAAAACACACTTACAACTTACATCATAGTTTGTATTTTTTTTCAGGACGTGAATCAAACGTTATGATCAAGTTGCCAAATTAGGCCTTCTCATTTTTCTTAAGCCATGCTTGTGGTTTCACCACTTTGGTCCAAACTGAGATATATCAACAACTATTGGATGGGTTGCCTTGACATTCTATGAAAATATTCTTATCCATTAGTACGTTTGTGTGTACTTCCCTACAAGTAACTAATAGCTAATAGTTTCAAACTAGTGATTTACAAAATTGGGTTGTACCATCACAATTCTTGGCTTGTAATAAAGACTTTTTGCAATGTGTAAATAGGTCATCAAAAATCTGTAGTGCCTTCCGATTAGCACATGTAACATAATTTCCAAAGATTATGCATTTGATGCATATGTGACGAAATGTGTGTTTCATTGTAATTAGAATTCAAGCAGTTTAGAAGGACTTTGAAATTATGATTACACTAATTTACAATACTAAGGTTTAGTGTGCTGTTTTAAAGAAGTGTACTATGTCAACCCTTTTACAATGTGTTCTTCAGCTTTGTCAGATATTTCAGTTAGCTATGTGACAGTTAACTAAATAATTAACAACTGTAAGAACTCATTTGTGTGGCACAACCCATATCCTTTCTTGATGAGTAAATCTTCAGTTAGTAGGATACGTAGGAAAAGTTTGAACCTAACTGGTGTAACATGCCACTTTCTTTAATAATCAACAAATCAGACAAATGTTAATTAACAAACATTAATAAACCTCTGTCTTCTCTCTAATATTAAACAGAATAAACAAATTTATTTAATATTTTAAACCCCATCTTAACCCCCATGATTATATCATTATATTAGAAGAACGAGACAACGCAATCGTAGCAGAAGAGACATATCGGATCTCGAGCTTAATCATCCTAATGCCCCCCAGCAGAGAGCAGAAAGTATCAAACTGGATACAATGTTATGGTAATGACGTGGAAGGCTGATTGAGATTTCAGTAAATTAATTAGGCCCTGGGAGAGGGATGGACTAAGGAGGTGCGTTGGATTGCGATGGCAGAGAGAGACAGGTGAGTGGGTTGGAAGTGGAGGGTAAAGATTGGGTTGCTGCATGAAACAAGAAGATAGAAACAAAGAAATTAAAGATGAGAAGGAATGTGCTGGGTACAGATGAAGAGGAGAGACAGGAAGGTGGGGCAGAGTGAGATCAGGCGGTGGGTACAAAGTAGAGACGGAGAGGTAGAAAGAGGGTGGATCTATGTATAAAACAGGGCAAGAGAAAGAAGGGCATGCTAGGTTGAAGGAATGATTTGCCTACAAAGCAAAGGCAGACAGAAAGAAGAGACATACACAAATAATTTGAATTTCAAATAACCTTAATTATAAAACTCTGCTTTAAAAATAAAACCCCAGTGTGCTTTCCGTGTCCACGGTCCAAAGCACAGCATTTTCCAGACTAAAAGAAATATGTAAAAATGAGTATGTCAGGAGGTGTAAGTGAATACAGAGAGAGGAAATAGTGAGAGATGCAGACAGACCAAGACAGACAAGGGAGCGTTAAGTTCAAAGCACATAGTGTTCGAGGGAGATAGAGTAGCTTCTGGTCTCTGTGTAAATGTCAAGCTCTCACTTCCCCATAATGACCCCTGAATCATCAACAAGTCAGTACAGAGCATGAGGAACAGCCTGCTGACTCCATTATCCGCGGGCAGGTTGGCCTGGGGCGCTGGCACCGGAAAGACTCAAGACCCAAAGGTGATGTAGTCAGGGGATTAAAATCCCATCAAAAGGTTGTCCCAGAGAAAACAGGATATAGTTCAGCGCTAAATTCTCTATATGTCAGTGCAGTGGAAAGCCTTGAAAGTATAACACAACCCTACAACCAGATAGTATGGTATCTGATGATTTAATAAAGGTTAATAAAAGTCCACTTGCAACATATAATTTGCATTGCAACAACAATATGATTAATGGTTGGTGGTGTGGTAAGGCTTCCACCATTGTGCCTCTGAGCAGCTGACTTAACCCCGACATTCCAGGGGGAATGGAGCTGTAGTTAGGTCACTGTAAATCGCTCTGGATGAGAGTGTCTGTAAAATGACAAATGTAAAGGTAAGGTGAGGAAAGCATTGTGTTTATGACAAATAAACAATGGTTTAAGTATGGTTGGGGTTGGGCAACTGCAGCACATGGTTATGGTTAGGAAAAGGTCATGGTTATAGTTCATGACAGGCGAACATTAACTGTTGGATTGTTACTCCACATAATAATACTGGGCTGTACATCATGACACAGAAAGTTGTTTTTAAATGGTAATTATGACTGTCTTCTCTGGTCATAACATTTTGAGATTGTCCTTATCAGAGAAAACAACAGCACTTGTTCACATGCCTCAATCAAGCTATAAATAGGACGTCTTTATGATTGTTGTCTCTGTGAAGCAAAGGTAAAAATAGTGTGACTTTGCACTGCAAAGCCACTTTGACATGGAAGACCGCAGTTTGCATCTTGTTTCCTACCAACTGTCAACATTGGTTTCTTTTAACCATGGTGACGGTTTTTCCTCAACCTTAACCAGAGCCTTAACTATTTTCAGTAGCAAATCACAAAATAGATGCAGTTGCAGTTTTTGTAATGGTCATATGTGTCTTGGTACGAACTGACAGATCATGTAATTTTGACAATAGGAGCACAAGATCAGTTGTCAATTGTCCATTTATAGTTTGGAGTACTTTAGAGTTGGTCTTTGTGAATTATTTATATTACTTTGCTTGCAAGTGAAATGGATTCAAACTATAAGGTTGATCTGTGGTTGCACTTTTAATTCATTATAAAATATACATTTCTAAAATGTCTGTCTGGATGGATACTAAGCCTTTTCTACTGCACACCAAATCTAACTACGGGTAAAAATAAAGTAACCTGAACCTGAACAAAGACAAATATGACAAAAGCTACAGGCTGTAAAATATAATATTTTAACATAACAACTAACATAACATACATCTAATTTGAATCAGAAAATAAATTTTGTAGGGAACAATTCCATCCATCCATCCATCGTCCACCGCTTATCCGGGATCGGGTCGCGGGGGCAGCAGCTCCAGTAAGGAACCCCAATCTTCCCTTCTCCGGGCCACATCCTCCAGTTCCGACTGGGGGATCCTGAGGCGTTCCCAGGCCAGTGAGGAGATATAATCTCTACACCAAGTCCTGGGTCTTCCCCGGGGTCTCCTCCCAGCTGGACGTGCCTGGAACACCTCCCTAGGGAGGCGCCCAGGTGGCATCCTTACTAGATGCACGAACCACCTCAACTGGCTCCTTTTTAACTGCTGAATTAATTAATTTTGTTTTTAGCAAAATAACTTCCCGGTTTGTATAATAAAGACTGTCAGTGAATGTGATCTGGCAATTACCTGTCCTCTAAAACATAATTTGCAGTATATAGTTGTATATGGTTGTCATGACAAATTAGCAACTCATGCAGCCTATTATATGGTTAACTGGACATATAATGTTGTAGGTGATGTTACAATCTCATATGTCCGGAGGAACAATTCTCCAGGTCTGCTGTATGAATTTGAAAAGCACACTGCCGATAGCCTACAACTTTGCATAGTCACCTTTGCATATCCTTCATAAAATATTTAACTTACAGACATTGGAGCACAACCTTACTTGGGGCACTACAAAGTGAATTTAGTGATTATATCTCTTTTGACTCTTACTTTGAGGTGTTGCAACAAACAATAAAACCCAATCTGACATCTATGTGATGACATCTTTCACTTGTACTTTAGATATTTGTAGAGTCCCTCTAAACCATCCCTGCCCTAGGATGTGTTTGACTACTTTTGTTTTTTGAGAACAAAATAGTACGAGATTGTAACAGCAGTTCAGCATCAGCCGTAGTAGAGGTTACAGAAAATGAATTTAAACCAAGCAAGTTGCTGAAAAATGAGTCACGCCAAGAGCACGAGTGGCTCCAAAACTGTAATTATTTCACACAACTATTTGTCCTGCGTTAATATATTCAACCTGAATTGGAGTGAAACACATTATCTAGTATTTTTCAAAATGAAAGCAGGGACTCTGCTTCCACTGGAGTAGTCAATCTGACACAATCAAGAAAGGTGTACCAGGGTGCACATCAACTCAAAGATCAACCTTTTGGGGATCAGTTTGCTGCCGGCAGGATATCCTGACCTGTCCCAGGGCAGTTTTTATTTTATTTTTCAAACACTGTCTCTACTTTTGGGAAATGTTTTAATGCTTTGGACAAGATACATGTAGACTGCAGCTCCAGAAAATCAAACAGCTGTCATCAAAGAGCAGTCAGTATAGAGAGAGAAATACTTACTCCTTTACCCAGTATTGAAAATTCAAATTTTCTCTTTTAATAGACTCTCAAGAGTTTTCTTAAAGCGACACAGAACAAAAATACTGTCACATTAAACAACCCTTGAAACAACCCAGGCTGCATAGCGGTAAGTCAAATGATATCACCAAACTGATTGTTTTTACCTCTTTAAAAATGTATAGGGAAATGTTTAAAGACATGATTTAATTCATTGTTAATAGTCATTATGCTTTGTATCTGCTCTGGGGATTCAACCTACTGTGATCTGTTTAAAATTACAAAACAACTTACAAGTAGTGCTCCCACTTGAGGGAAATATAAAACTTGAGGGTAATATAAATCAAGTGAACCTCCAGTAAATCAAATTCAATGCAGTGAGGGGCTATATTTCTCCTGCTCCAGCACTTGACCCCTTACCTGATGAATGGGCAGCAGCTCAATGTTGGTGACCTGCTGAGGGCAGGTTGGCTTTGGTACCTTCCTGGTTTGAAGTGCAACAACATAAGTGCAACATACAGAAACAATAGAATACAAATTAAACTATTAGCTATAAATAAGCCAAACCAATGTAAGTGCAACATACAAAGAACAGTTATTTAGTTTTCTTCATTCGCCGAGGTGCAGATGAAACAGGTGAGTTTTCAGTCTGTGACGGAAGGTGTGAAGACTGTCTGCTGTCCTGACATCAATGGGGAGGTCGTTCCACCATTTTGGAGCAGGATAGCAAAGAGGCAGGTTTTGTTTGAGGGGAATCTGGGGGAGTGGCGAGCCGATTGGTCGCCGCAGAGCGAAGTGAACGCGCTGGGGTGTATGGTTTGACCATAGCCTGGATGTAGGAAGGGGCTTATCCATTCCCAGCACGGTAGGCCAGCACCAGAGTCTTGAAGCAGATTTGAGCCGCCACTGGTAGCCAGTGAAGGGAGCGGAGGAGCGGTGTAGTGTGGGAGAACTTGGGTAGATTGAAGACCAGTCGGGCTGCTGCATTCTGGATGAGCTGTAGAGGTCGAATGGCACATGTAGGCAGTCTAGCGAGGAGGGAGTTGCAGTAGTCAAGACGGGAGATGACAAGAGTCTGAACAAGAATCCCTTATTGTTCTTATATTTGAAGCTGCTGTCTACACTCTGGAATCACTTTTCACCCAAGATTCTACACCAAAAAAATATATATGGGGAGCATTGGCTTCTGATAAAGTCTATAACCCATTCAGCAGTTCACAATTGACTATAGTTTGGTATACCTGCTGTTAAATTTGTCCCCTTACAGCTGAAAGGCACTGGGTTCCTGTTCCGCCAACTTCAGGTATAGTTCAGAGGTTTTTTTGTGAAAGCCTAAAGATGTATTAGACTATGTGTTAGAACCAACACTTTTACTGATTGGTTTAGTTTAGGAGCTGATTTTTAATTAATTTATAAGTGGTCAGAGAATAGATCACTTATAGCAAATGACTATACAAAACAGATGTGCCTCTTTGAGGGAGCTCTCACAGAATCAGAGCAGCAATAAGGATTCTGCTGTGAGAACTCATTCCCCCTTTATAAATAAATACATTACATTTTAGTCATATCAACAATACAATAAATAAAGCAAATATAATAGTGGGAGGTGGTGGAAGAAGCTGCGACATGCAAGTACGAATTCAGTGCTCTAGCTGGACTAATGCTAATCTTAATTGATTGATGATTGCAGCTACCTGAGTAATGCATGTGTACAGCATATGTATCGCATATTGCTATGCTCTTTGGGAAGTTACAAGTTGTTTGTCTGACAAAGCGTATAACTAGAGTTTTGCCTATTGCATCACGGTTAAGGAGAGGCCACGGAATTTGACGGGAACAGAACTTTTAAATCCATTCAGACACATACAAGCTAGTTTTGAGCAGCAAAAGCAAATTTTACACACAATATGTTATTACATATTTAACAATATATTACTGTGTTAACATCACATAGGCCAACAATAATCTATGTGACTGTGTGTACAGTGTGTACCATCTTAAATTATATATTGATCCTACTAAAGCTCCTCACAATAATGTTCATATTATTCACACAAATATCATGTGCCAACATGGTGGAATGGAATATTATGAGAGAGTGGAATGTGTTCTGCATTGATAATCGGTGTGTACACTCTGACCTTGTCACTCTCCAATAAGTCCCGCACAGCAGGGAGTAGAGAGTGACAAGAGTAACTTCCTCCCAGGAGACACAGAGCCTATAGATGGATGCTGGGGTGAAGTTGGAGCTTTGAAATGCTATAAGAACCTGCAGCGGGGGGCAACGATAGCGTTAAGTGACAACAAAGCTTTCAACAATGCAGTGTGGCAGCAGGCATGCATCAAAAGAGTGAGCATAGCACTGACAGCTTGAATACCACCACAATAAAAACAATGTGTTGGATATACTGTATGTTGCAGTAAGACGATCATGTAATCTGAGGCGAGAGGCACACTTGGTTCGACTGCACAAGCTTCTGCTCTTACTATCCTTGTTGATCACTACCTCTAATCATTGTCCTGTTTCCTATAAGCATGCTTAAGCTAAAATTATATCCCATTGTAAGTCTATGTACTAAAATTAGATCACATTATCTTATAGGTGGTTGGCCCCCAGGGCAGAGGCCCTGAATGCCATATATTGGAGGTGTCGCCCAACAGCAAGTAGCAGACCCATTGACCTTTAGCTCCATTGAACTGTTTGTCTCTGTTCTGGATAACCTCTTTCTAATCTTATTGAGACATTTTCTTGTTAATGATATGCAATTATCACCTTTAAATGATAAATCCAGAAATTTAGTATGAAACTTCCATAAAGTTGGGGGACTTGTGACTTGTGACTTGTGTTTTTAAAAGAATGGCCACAATTGGTCCAGAAGAGGAAGAGATATCCTGACTTTAAGTCTTTTGTCTCTTAAGTCTGGCTTTAAATGGCACATATTTTACTCATATGACACCGTCAGGGTTATTTTCTCATACTTGACAATGCTGCTTCAGAGTCACAGTAGACATTATACAACTGTTTTTAAAGGCCTTGTAGTGACAAGTAAGATGGGTGAAATCAGTGAAGTTCCCTTTTTAATCATATCATTTTTAATGCCAAAAAAATTTAATACAGGTTTTGTCTCTCACAATAATGGATAACATCTAGAGATTGTAGGACTACAGACTGCATTAAATAAGAATTCACACTTCTAAAAAATGGTTTGATGCAAAACAACATTTTACTGTCATGTTCATTGTACAAAAACGTGTTATTTGTTTTCCCTCCTCCTGGGTAAACAGAACATCCATTTGTGTCAGCCATTGATCACTTCATACCTCCTACATAACACAAATTCACAGAGTGGTATTCAGTGGGTGACTCAGTGAGAAGCTCTACATGGACGAAGCGGAGTCTAATGTCTTCCACTGTAGAGCACCCAGACGGAACATAATTGAACCATTATTGTTTTTCTTTAATAGCAGAGCATGTCTATAATGTGTTGAAAATAGGTATTTTTATCGTATCATGGATTAAAAATGTGTTTCTGTGAATTCTAGCAATGGATAAGGGTTGTACATGTTCATACATATTAATTGAATAAGATTAGAGAAACAACGTGTGTGCATTCTGTTTCAGGGTGGATTTTCTTCTTTAGATCACAAAACTACGACTTGCTTAGATTACCATAATTAATATAAAGCTGCGAGTCAGATGAGAGTCTTCGGCAATGGACGATGACTTATTGATGCCTTCCACTGATGATAAGCCAGCTCCGAATACAGAAGTATCTTTACTATACAGGCATAATATAATAATGACATGCAATTATGAGAAAAATGTTAATAATATGATACAAATCACAATTGTTCGCTTTTTACAAAGCAGCCACAAATATCCTATGAAGCAAGAGAAGCCTTCATATAATCGCTGACACGTGGCTCCAAAGTGGCGCAGTGGTTAAAATGCCCAGTAAAAATAAAGACTTGATAATTCAAGGCCCAGTGCTGACAAGTACCATCTAGGTATTTATACTTGGTAGTATTGGGTAGATACAAATAACTAAAATGTAAGCTTGCACTATTTAGACAGGGTAAATTAGAGTCCATGAATGGTGGACTACTAATGCATTATAATGCAGTTGTCTAATGGTGGATGTCTTCAGATTCTTAGGTAAAAGTAGAGAGGAAATATCATCAAAATATACTTAAAGTATCAAAAGTTAAAGTATTTGTTCTGCTGACAAATGGACCCTCTGAGTCCTATATTAATCCATATTGCAATAATAGATTGTTTCTGATGAGTCAATGTTCAAGCAGCATATCACCTGTTGTAGCTTGTTCAGGTGGAGCTAATTAAAAAACAAAAACTTCACAGTTAACGTTAGTCCAGTCGTTTCATACTTTTGTTATTTTATGCCAATATCCAAAGTTAGTAATATGATTTAGGAGGCACAACTCAGCTCGTGGAATGAATACACTGGTGAGCTGGATCTTGTCACAACTTTAAATATGTGTTCTCAACAAACAACCAACTTGACTATGACTCACAAACCAATATGTCTGGGTGATCTAATTTCCTCAAAGTACCACTTCATCTCTATTTTACACACCTTCCACATTGCCTCTTAAAAGTAATTTTAGATCGGCCAGTGCTCATTTGCATTTATTCTGCAGACAATTTAGTTCTCAGAGCAATAAATGTAATTGTCATCTTTTGTTCTGAAGCTTGTCCGGCATTGTCGAGATGTATTGAGTGTGACAATAGGAGGTTCCATTTTCCCCAGATGAAACGCAGTAGTAGTTCCTTTTGGCACCTTTACAGGGGGAGCCATTAATCGCTCATTGTATACTGGCTAAAAGGCTCAGCAGAGCAGTATCACTTTATTAATTAGGATCTACAGTGCCTGTTTTGAATCTAAAGTGAGTCAATTAGTTTGCCTATTCACTTCCGTCCAGCACCTCAAGTCCAAATGCCTTTTAGAATCAAAAGCGTGGACACATTTGATTTCTGCTCTGCTGCTCTCTCTCCCTTAACCTCTTAGAAGGTGCGGGTCCGCCAGCGGGCCCAGCAGGTGGCGCGTCCGCGTCCTGGTGGCGCGCACATCGTATAGCAAATGAGCGCCTCTTTCGTTGGTTTGTTTTTTTTAAATAAAATGTATTTCTAAAATAATATTTATTATTTATTGTACAGAAAAGAATATAAAAAATGTCTTTATACCTCACTTACTCTGTGTGATTACTACTAACAGGGAATATAGGTATATAATAGTTATTTATAATTAAATAAAAATAATATTTATTATATTATAACATATTATATATTATTATTTATTATAATATGTACATGTACATATTGTTGGTATATGCCTGGTGTTACTCTTAGACAAACCTGTCTAATAAATATTTATTTAAATTTTTAATACATTTTTAATACATTTTTATCTGAAATTTGTTGGTGAACTTGATAACACTTGGTTCTATGTTTCTATTGTGTATTTCAGCACGGGACTACCAGCTGTACCCATCTTCAGACATCTTTTTCAACAAAGAAATTCTGGCGGAGTGTATTTTCTTCAAATTTAGTATATTCAGACCACTATTACTCAGTGTCAGAAGCATTTGGAGTGATTATTCAATGTTTTGCAATAACAATAAGAGAGTTATCTTTTGAATGAGCCCAAAATCATGCATCTGGTGCAAATGGTTGAAGAGCAGCGTTCAATTTACTTTGGGTATATCGGTTGTAGGTATTTTCGGATAAATTCGCCCACCTTCTATAAGCTGCTTTAGCATGATCAGCGGTAAAACAGCTCTTCGCTGGCTGTGCCATTGTTTTCCTATGGAGAGAGCCTGACTAGGCGGAGACGCTACCAATGGCGTAGCGCACAGCTAATGCTAAATAGATCAATAGCTAATTTCAGTTTCATTTGGAGTAAAGCCGATGTTCATCATACTAACTAAATATACATGTTGACACAACAATCCCTTCTTAAGATTGATTTACTTGCTTGTTCTGGAACTGTCTACATCATCACAGCTGTTGTGAGCAGTTGAATTTTGCTTGGTTGTCATTTTGCCACTTTTAACTCAACATGAGTTGAGCATCTATAATTCCTGAGCAAACTTCATCTACAAATGGAGAACACATAATAGAGTCGAAAGTCCCAGAACAAATGAGTAAGCGGGCCTTGAGTGGAGTTTTATCAGCTGTTTCCAAGGTCAAGCTTCAAAATACATATTCTGGAATCAGATTGGTTTGGACAAACACAATCTAAAACCTGGCAAGTAGACAGGTTACTAACACTTCCATTTCCTTCTGTTTTCTCCTTCCTTCTGTTCTCTCTTTTTTTGTCTTGACAAAGCCAACCCTCCCCTCTCATCTCTGTACTCCCTTGGCAATAGCACATTAGTTTGTAGAACATTAGTCAGTAAAAATGAAAGCATATGGCACATAATATTTACTTGTAATGAGCCTGAGTGCCACCATGCGAGGAAACCAAATTATAACTGCCTCGTTTTGTGGCAGCCCAATAAATATTTTACCCTGTAAAAGTATGGATGACGTGGGGGGATGAGAGAGCCACCTGTTCTTGTCTGCTAAATGATTTACCAGATGTCTCGTCTTCATTCCTTTGTCTTTGGTCGTCCCTCCAATTCATTTCCCTATTTCCCCTAGGTTCACAAGAGAGTGTGTATTACCAAAATTGTAGAGTAAGGAGAAGCAGCAGCAAGAAGTGTCAAGCTAATTTAGGAACAGCAAGAGTGAGCATGAATTAGATGCACAAATCATCCGTGTACTCTTCACAACTCCTGAACTCTTCAAGCGCCTTGACACTGCCAAATGTTTTTGCCCATTCCGTGAAGTGCTAAAATCCACCAGCGATGCCAAACATCATACATCATTGATGCTAACACTGTTTCACTATCACCCGCTCATGTTTTCTCACATATTCCCTCTTTTGATAAAGTTTTTATTATGAACTGAACCCATTTTCAACACTGCAACAGTTTTATTGTACAAAGGGGAGGACAGTTGTGCTTGATGTTAAGTGCTGCTTGTAAGGTGGTAATGCATCATAAGTACATCACACAGGGATAATGAAAGTGCCTGAAAAATATTGGTTGTTTGTGGTTTTCCCGAGAGCACATCGGCATTGGATTACAGTTTTAATTTGTTCATCAAATTCACATGATAGTATTTAGAAACAACAAGGAGAAAGGAGCATTTAATACAAGGATGTTTGAGCCGTTTGCTTAAGTTTGTTGATGCCAATGGTCTTGTCATCAAGACTTACTTACCTACAGATTACGCAGATGTGACCTACAAGTCAATAGAAAACGACTGTGCCTTATGGTAAATGGTAAATGGACTGCATTTATATAGCGCTTTTCCAATCTTTGCGATCACTGAAAGCGCTTTACAACACATGTCAGCATTCACCCATTCACACACATTATATAGACATTGTAGATATATTGTATAGACATTGAAACTCTAGTAATGTTGCCGATACAATATCAATATACAGGTACAAAATCATTTTCACTGTCTATTTTAATTGTAGAATGCTGACATTCTGCTTTAAGGTTAAAAATAAAGTGTCTGGAAAAAGGTTCTAAATCGACGAAGAACTAACAGTATTCCGACAAATTAATGCACAGATAGGGGCACAATCACAAACTCAACAAATATAAATTTCTCCTTTTTGGTTTCAGATTCAGAACACAGGGCACATGATTTACAGAGCACATATGTATGCTGTAACAGACAAAAAAAAGACTTAAAGATAAACTAGTATTTACATTTTTACCACAACAAAACTGAAAACATTAATAGAACCATAGTAATATACTGTGTCTAAAGGGGATTTGGCAGAAACCCATTGTTACAGTAACAGTATCCAAACTGATATTAATTACAATTAACATGCTCACACATACACATACTTACAGACCACACACGACTCCACATGGATACCTTCTCAAAATAAATAAATCACAGCCACACACACACACACACACACACACACACACACACACACACACACACACACACACACACACACACACACACTCACACACACATGCAGATCATGCTTCCAAACAAAGAGAGAGATGGCATTTTGACATTAAGAGGAAGAGAATACACAAATCCCTCCCACTATACCTGGGATTCGCGCCAACACACACACTCACACACCCTCTGTCTCTAACTCTTGGGAGAACAGGAGCTCAGTACAGGAGGGCTCAGATGGTGTGTGTGTGTGTGTGTGCATGTCCTCCCACCTCCTCATGTCTTGAATAGCTGTCTTTTCTTTTTCTCAGTTCCTTCCTCTCCTTGTCTCTTTCCTTTCCTGCGTTGTCTCCCCTTCTTCCTTTAAGTGTTCTTTACTTTCTTTATGCTGACTCTGTTCCTCATCTCCTTCTGCTCTTAGAGTGTCAGCAGAAGTCATCTTCCTCCACCTGGAAGAAGAAAATGAAAAAGTAATAAATGCTACAGTAATAACTGTTATTACTGTCACTAATAGAGCAATACAAGTTACCTTTTATCTGGGTTGAAAACATGATGTAATGTGAGCGTTTTATGGGATGAAACGGTGGCATGTTTTTCAACCAAACAGCATTAATCAGAAGTTCTGGATTAAATGGAATCAAATGATCTGAAAAGTTCATCAAAATGCCTATATTAAAAACAATGAAAACTACACTTTGTAGCTCTACAGAGCTTTAAGCCTCTTTTGTTTTTTTGTGGTTGATGTCATACACCCCTTTCTTCCACAGTGCTTCTGCAAAGATGTCTATGGCTATGGCTGTTATATGGAAGCACAGATCAGCTTTTGAGGTTTAATTAAAAAATTGATGTGCAGTAGAAGCCATCAAATTCGTGAGCAGATTATACAGATAAAGATCATTGACTATCTCCATCGCAGGTGAATTCCACGTTTGTATTCAACATGTCAATTCATCCAGCGCAGAATTGTGAATGTCAATCTAGAGTGACGTTAAGGTCACATGAATTCCAATATGACTGTTCAGACTGAGGTCGCATTGCAAAATGTTTTACCAGACCTGTATCTGATTTTGGACCACATATGGTCCAAATCAGTATTGAAACAAATCTGATTCCATGTGATTTGTGCTGTTCACACTAATAAAAAAAAACTAAAAACAGATCTGAATCACCAAAAAAATTCGGGCCACTTTTGCCTGCAGTCTAAACGTATGTACCTACGTGGATCTTCATGAGTAAGGCGTTAAAGGTAATTGTAGGATGCAAACCCCTCCAAAATATATAATAATAATATTCTCAGCTTCTTTAGCCTCACTTTCTGTCTCATCTTCTCTCCGCTCTCATCCCGTTTCCTTGCTTGTTCTATCTCGATCTCTCTCGTCTGAAAAAGCATCACCTCTTCTCAAGGATGTCCTGGATTTGCAGCTACGCTATCACCATGGGGACTGTTACCGAGGAGATAATGAGCAAGGGCGATAGAGAGACAGGCGGATAAAGTTGTGCTGGTGGTGGAGAGAGAACTCCATCTTCATATGGCCTTCTTTGGGTACACTAGAACAACAATGTGGAAAGATTAATGGAGAAGCAGACAAACAAGGTGCATGGATTGACAGGCAGATAAAGATGCAGGAGATAGATGAATGGGAATGATGGAGGGATAATGAGAGAAACAAAGGTCAGGTTGTTTTTTTTTGTTTTTGTAAAAAAGAGGTAATTGAGAGAGAGAGGCAGGTAGGTAATGAAGCCTGATCTATATTTCAAAGGCTTAGTGGTACAAGAGGACTGGTAAGTGGCTCAAAGACATGGAGGTAGTGATAGAGAAAGATGAGAGAGACTGAAGGAGGGAGGGAAGATGGGGGGATAGATGAATTAGATGAAGAGGACAGCGTAAGGATGCAATGATAAGAGAAAGAGAGATGGAAAATGATGAAAAGAAATTAGAGGGTGATATAAGAGGATAGGGAGGGTCTGACTCTCGAAGAAGAGATGGAAAAAGAAGAGGTAGGGGGCTTAGGTAGGTGGTACACTTGACTGATAAATGAGTTATTTAAAAATCTGATCTGCTCCAGTCAGTTTCAACCATGACTGATATGATGTAAGTGATAGAGATTCATACATTACAATTTTATCGTAAGGTTGTACGTCTGTTTGTCCGTATGTACGTCTGTCCGTTCATCCCATTCTCATGAACGCAATATCTCAGGAACATCCTAGAAGGAATTTCTTCAAATTCAAGGTCAACTTAGACTCAAGGATGAACTGATTAGAATTTGGTTGTCAAAGGTCATAGTCACAGTGACCTCAAATAAAATGTTTTCGTCCATTTCACTCAAATGTCTAATAGGATTAAAGAAATGAAGGATTGATATTTTGTATGGACAGGGATGTAAAATGGTAGTGGCATATAAGTAGGAAATTGTAGTTCCATTCAAAAATGAATCAATACTGTAAGGCCATAGACCTTTTCCTATTATGTAGGATAAGTACTGCATTAGAAATAATAATGCTTTGCATAAAAATGTGTAAAGTTAGAAACTGACACCAATGGATAACCTTCAATGTTGTTTGTGTTCCAAGAATTATGTGTTTTATGATGACGTGCTGTAATTACTTTTCCGTTGTGTTCACTTTGTCAACCTGCCTTATATGTCTACCTAGGTAATAATATATATTTAGTCTGAGAATGCCTTTTATATTTGCTGCATCCAGCCGTTTGTTTTAAGTGTAGGAGGCGAGAACAGAGGCCTAATCACAGCAAATTTGTTCTCTTATCAGAACATATGCCATGCTCATATCCATACCATCTTGAAATAATGCATGAACACTCCAGAGAAGAAGTAACGAGAGATTTTAAGCATTCTTCCCATTCAGCAGACATTGTGCGAATGCAACAATAGTCTGTGTAGAATTCTGAGGTCTTGAAACTACTGTTGGCAGATGAATTCATAATTTCTGTCTCTTCTACTGTACATTTCTCTCTGAAGTAATGTCTAATGTTAGCGCAAATGAACACTCCCTCTTCTTATTCTAAGAGTATGTCTTATCCGAGTCCACACTAAGCTATTGTTTTTCAGGCCCAAAAGCAGTCTCTGGGAAGCCTGCTCATTCATAGTTGGGGCTGCTAGTCAGTAAAATGTATGTGAACTCTAACTCACTTTGTGGTCACTTATTGTAAATATCACACAATGAAGTTACAGTATTTTGGGGGATTTTTGAAACTTGACACTTTGCAATCATAAAACAAGTCATTTGTCTCAGCACAGTATTTGTAGTCTTAAAAGAGACCAATTTGGAAATCAGAACTACAAACAGTATGAAAAACATAGTTCATTTGATAAGGGACAGAGGACAGTTAAACTGAGACTAAGCAAAGTCACCAGGCTTTCCAGTTTGTTCCATTCATTGCTGCTTGTGATGCGAAGCTTTGTTGACCGAAATAGGACTAAGAAGCAGAGATTGCTACAATGTTTCGCCATTTCAGTCTGGATCTAAGAACACGGACACAGGTTGCTTTTCTACATGAAAGGCGTTTTAATAATAAGACATGTTCAAAAAGCAGTGTATATGGAAATATAAAATTGTATTACAGATAACACTGGGGAGTGATTGTAGAGATAAAATGATTTCAAGATGAAAGTGGATCTGTGTCTGAGAGTACATGAAAAAGGGTGGGGGTGGAAAAAGAATGAATGATTTTAGGCATAGGGGAGCATATTATTTTTGAATCATTTAACAGCATATGTTCTCAGCATGGCTTCCATTTGACTTGACATACAGTAATGTCAACGCTGCAGATACGCAGTGATATGATAATGTGAATGAGAGTGATCATATGTTGAAGGGGGGCCCAAATGGAGAATAACAGTGGTAGTAGTGTAGCGGAAAATGAAAGCATACTGATGAGATAGAATGGAGACTAAGAGAAGGCAGAGAGAAGATGGGAAACACATGAGTAAGAACAAGAGGTCCAAAGACGGATAGAAGGAGAAAATGAGGTAAATGAGCTGGGAAGTGAAAGAGTCCATGCTAAAAAAGCGAACACAAAATTACAGAAAATGCTAATTACCAAAACATGGATAGTTACTAAATTAAAGCTAATACATTTACAGTTGCTTAAATCCTTCTCCCATGCAGTGGTTGTCCAATCGTAGTTTAGCAACTGTAACTAGGAATGGCAGGCCTGTCAAGCTTTGGATTTCTCTGCATGCCGAATTGTTTACATGGGAATGTATTGAGAAACATACTCAGTATCTACATTTGAGGGTGGTTACTTTTCTTCCAGCCTTTGTAAATTAAAAGTTAAACAATAGTGTAATACATTGTCTAGAGCAGGGGTGGGGAACCTTTTTCCTATCAAGGGCTATTTTGTTTTTACAACATCCTTCGAGGGCCGTACTAATTAATGAACCTCTGTAAAAAAAAATTAAGACACAGCCCATTCATTTCACCTTTCTTTTATGCTGTGCAAAAAAGCAACTTCTATCGACATGACGCGACCACGTGATGACACGTTCCGCTCTTGTTGTGTTCAAGGACCCTGACCTTGGCCAGGAAAAACAGTCAGTTGCACGTTTAAAATATTGGCATCTAGTTTTTTTTGCTAGTGGATTTTTTTTGCGTTTTACAAATTACCTCCCAGAGGCCGGAGGTTCCCCACCCCTGGTCTAGAAGGCATTTCAGTCGCGTTTTGAACGTGTCTCTAACGAACAGATTCTGGCACGATAATTGCACGTGTTTTACTCCCGCGATACGCATGTAAACCAAAGTGTATTCAGGTCTTTTTTCGCATCTTTTCCTTGCATAACTACAGTGATTGTATGTTGAGTTTTGAGTGTTGTCAGAACTCGGATGACCCACACCCAATACTGTGCCTGAACCATAGGCTGTATAAAAGAAGAAGACGTAGTCACCGTGATGTCAACCATTGGTTTGGGAACTACAGTTCTGAAGCATCCAGTTTGGCATTTTGGCCGTCGCCATCTTGCTTTTGGCCGTTGCCATCTTGATTTTTTGGAACCAGAAGTGACACGATATTGTGGAGCAAAGTACAACTGAATTGAATCAGTTTAAGGCCACTAAAATGTTACAAATAACTTTCATAAACTGAAAACACACTGCGAAAAAGGGTTAAGCTCTTGGACGAAAACACGAACAACACCCAAACCGGACAACACTGTGGTAATGACCTGTCAATCACAAGATAGCCATGTCTAAGTTATTCTGTGATACAGAACCCTGTATTGGCGCATACCTGTGACTCTGTGTGGATAAGTTCTCTCTGTTTGTCTATCTATGTGTGTGTGTTTGTGTCCCATCAAGAATCCCAGCAATCTGCCATCTGCCCCCATTCTGTCACCCCAGCAGTGTAATACACACACACACATGGTAATGCAAAACAGCTCCTGAAATTCTGCCACCTTGTCCAAATGCAATTCTTATTTTGACAAAAAGGGTCAGTCTCTGACTCTGTACTTTTCTTAGTCTTGACTGTTTAAATAAAAACCAAATGACTGTGTTCACATGAAAAGAGAAAGACAACACATGTATGTCTTTGAAGAACCCATACTGTATTACAAATGTTGCTAAATTCCAACCATGTAATAATCATTGTTATAAAAGCTCTACCTTGAATTACTGTAATGTGCTCTACACAAAAATGCTAACATAATGACAGAAAGAGGTTGATGGAGCTGACAGTTTCTAAGATTCTATTTGATGCATTATATGTGCAGTTACATGAATTAAAGTTTGAGAGTACATTTTCATAAAATGTACTAAATATTATAAATAAACTCACATTAAAGAAGCTTATCTCGGGTAGGACAGGTGGTTTTCACATTAGCATGTGCTGATCAGTGTTTTTAATCTGAAGCGTATGTGAGGGAGTTTTCTTCCCCAACCCAGTTAATAATTACACACTGAATTACCTGCTGTTTTTATGCACACTGAGAGGACCTCCCATAAGTCCCATATAAAGAAATGCTTTTTTGCTTTGTTTTATATTTTTAAGTGTATCTTGAGTTCCTGTTATTTGGATATTTGGTCTCAGAATTCACACATAATTCAATAAGTGTTGTCTAAAAGACTACATCTAACTAAAAAGTAAAGTGTTGAGCATTAAGTTGTTTGGATAAGCAAGTCGGCCTTGCACAAGTTACCCATAATTCTACAGACCAGGAAGGCGTGACACTAAGTTTGTTGTTGTTAGACATGAGTTCAGGCCACTTATAGTGGGTAAAATAATTTAATATTTATATATAAAGACTTTTCAATAAAGTGTTATTGGTAGATTTGTTTAATTTGTTGTTGACTCCATCTAGACAATATCATGTAATATTGGTTCACTATAGTATTGATAGTTTTGTTAATTAGCGTTAATCAATTTAACTTCCCAAATGAATATTTGTATTTTTTGTCTCTTCGAACCTGCTATTTTTAAAAAGTTTGACAGAAAAACTAAAGACAGCAAGATACAAAAACAATCATAGTTAAACTCATTGGCCTAAAAAAAACACACACACACGGACACGACAGACGAAAAGGAAAATCCTGTTCCCACTCACATCATTCCTCAAAAATAATTCATTGTAAAGACTTGACAACAATGTAAAAAATGAAGATGCTGTAGAGGAAATGTGTTAATCAGTGATTAGCCAGAAACATTGAACTAATCTTCTCTTTCATAAGGATACAGAGTCCTCCATATGAAATGTCTACACTAACTGGTGTGTGAAGAATTTGACCAATTCATCCAGCAGCCTGTACACACTGCGGAGGCTGAAGCCAAGGTGAAGCCGTGTTTCCTCCACAAACGTGTCCTTTGTTCATCTAAAAATCTGCCTGCTCAATTCACAGTGAAGTGCAGCTCTACACCCCCACAGACACCTTCCACCTTAACAAACGCCCACATCCACCTTGACATGCACATTCAGGGAAAAACACACTCTTACAAAAATGATGGTTTTAAGTTATTCTTAATGTAAAGTGAGATTACACGTTCCCGAAGAGGTGCTTATAAATCTATTATATTATGACTGGTATGTTCTTATGTTTACATTACAGTCACTAAACCGGTCTTTAGTTGGACCAGTTTGGCACAGTAATTACTTTAAAAATAACTAAATCTTTAATTGGTTTCTGGTGTTTTGTTTATTTATTTTATAGGGTGGTGGTGGCTTAGTGGTCTAGTGGTACAGTTTACAAATACAACATTGGTTGTGAGTTCAATACCAGGGCTGCCACCATTGTCTTCCTGAGCAAGGAACTTAACTTAAGTTGCTCTAGGAAGACTGTCCCTATAGTTCAGGAGTGGGGAACCTTTTTACTATTAAGCGCCATTTCTTTTTTTTACAACATCCTTCGAGGGCCGTACTAATTATTGAACTCATAACCTCTTCCAAAAATAACACCTTTCTTTTATGCTGTGCAAAAAAGCAACTTTTTTATCCATGTATCTTTCTGTTTTATCAGAAATCAACAATCCTTTATTAGTCCCACAACTGGGAAATGTATCTTGTCACAGCAAACTAAATAGAATAAAAAATAATATAAGTACAGTGTTTCCCCTACCATTGTCTTGGAGGGGCGCTGCGCCCTATTCACAACTCACATTTCACATTGACAGGTGCTGTTTTATTAAATAAACTAAACGCTTATGCAATTGATCTAATTTATGTGCACGTTTCAGTTTGTACGGTCTACTTTGCGCATTCACATTCTCTCCTTCGCTCAGTTTTACAAAGGGCGGGGCTTCACAGCTGACACACACACGCATGCGCACACACCTACAGAGCGGAAGAAAGGAGAGGGGAGAAACCACGGCATGCACACACACATAATCTCCCCCCCCCTGAGCTGCTTGTTGGGCCAAACTCCGCCGAAGAGCGTTAATTTTATCCAAACGCACTCGTTCCTTTCAGCTCGTGCAGTTCGGCATGTTTCGTGCAGTAATGACGCTCAAGATTAGTTTTCATCACCGCAAGTACGTCCGCACAAACTAGACACACGAATAATCGTTCGTCCATTTCTCCTGGAAAGTGTGACATTCCGCGTCTAGCTTTCTCTGTTTTACACTCGCCTCGCTGTGTTCGCTGATGTCAATGACAGTCTCGTTTAAAATTGAAGTTTTTTGACATGACATGACTTGACAAGTTCCGCTCGTGTTGTGTTCAGGGACCCTGACCTTGGCCAGGAAAAACAGTCAGTCGGCCGTTTAAAATATTGGCGTCAATTTTTTTTGCTAGTGGATTTTTTTTGCGTGCGTTTTACGAATTACCTCGAGGGCCGGATCAAATGGTCTTGCGGAGGCCGGAGGTTCCCCACCCCTGCTGTAGTTAGTTCATTGTAAGTCTCTCTGGATAAGAGCGTCTACTAAATGAACTGTAATGTGATATAACAATTGGGCTCCGTTTCCAACATGATTGTGTTTTGTTGATAAACTAATCCAGCTCACCTTCACTTATTAAAAGCAATAAACTATTACATGAGCAGCAGTGTGTGATTTGATTTATTTCCCCCACCCCTGCTTTCACCTCTCAGAATACAGTCTGCCCTATTTCCTGCTGCCTGAAAAGAAGACATGATGATACCCAGGGTTGAACGAGTATTACACTTCCGCTGCATTTTTAGACGTTAACAAAAAATCAATACTTTGATTTTCAGTTCATATTCTCTTAGAAAGACGCTAAAATTGACCATCAGTCAAAGATAATGCGGCAAAGTTAGGATGCAAATTCAGTTGTATTGATCGGAAGCCCTTTTCATTTATATTATATCTATCTAAAGCAGGGGTGTCCAAACTTTTTTCACTGAGGGCCACATACAGAAAAATATATGAAGGGCTGGGCCACTCATACTTTTGAGGTATATTCCCTAAAAAACAAAACAATGAAATGTAGGTAAATTAAGCTTGATAATTGGATATGCTTAAAGGGGGGGGGAGGCAGCCTCCATCACATCTTTCTATTAATGACGTTTCATTTATTTTGTAACAATAAGGGTTTGCAGCTCATTCTCAAAACAGAAGCCTCAGGGGGGGTGAGGGAGAAGGGGATGGATATATCTCAAGCTTGTTAATCAAATAAGTTATTGGGCTTGTTAACACTTCAACTAACGTTAGTTAGAAAATGTTATCACATACAGAACACACAGAATGCTTTCATGTGCGCAGTCGGCTCTTGTTCAGTGTTGAGATGACCAGTAAGATCAACTAAAAATGCCAGGTCTGCCAAACATGGAGGGTCTCTCAGCTCATGAAGAGGTCGGTCCTTCTCTTTAAAAAACAGATCGATTTATGATCTCAGGGAATAAAACCGCTGCAGCACGGAGCCGCGACTCAGCCAGCGCACATCAGAACGGTAGAGTGCGCCCCTGTATTCAGCATCGACATCAGACAGGAAAGCTTTAAATTCTCTGTGGTAAAGTCCTCGTGCTCAAAAAACGTACAGGCAGAGTTTACAAATCACATTTCTTGCTGTCCGCACATTGTATCTCATGTGTGGTAACTTGAATTAACATATCAATTCAGAGACATCCTACAAAACTGTAATAATAAGGGCTGGATTTTAACACAGGGGCATTCTTTGATCCAAGGCATCAACATGCTGCATATTCCCGAACAATCTTGGATTAAATGAGCACAAACCAGTTGACACTGTAAACCTGGATTCTTTTTGGGGTCCTGGACTTCATGGGACCCCAGGGCAATTGCCAACTTTGTCAAGTCAGTAATCCAGCCATGCTCATAAATTCTTTGAGCTGCACTAAAATAAAACATTGCTTTAGACATCACTTTCCCTGCATTGCCTCCCATGTATTTCCAGGACTCTACTGATCTGTGTCATCATATCGCAGAGTTATTATGTGTTCACTCATAAAATAGAACAGCAGGGAAGGTTAAAGTTAAGACCTTAAAGTGAACAGGGAAATTAAGGCGATTCCCCAATGGCCTGGCTTTATTTCAGAATTTCATTACCTCAACAAGGCACGCCCAGAGGTCAAATACATTTCATCAGCTGACATTTTCCACAATGGCTTTTAATTCTTATCCAGCTGTGATGTTCTCTGATGCAACATATTGCAGCATAACTCTGTATGGATCCACCTTTGATTTTTGGGTTCAAGAAGTGTGTTATTTTATCTGTTGTCACTGTCACTGAGGGAGGAGTAAGTAGGTGTGTAAGAAAATATCAATACATTTGAGTATTGCAATATTATGTTTTTGATACTGTATCGTTTCCAAAAAACACTGTATCAATTTCTAATTAATAGTTTACATGCAAAGATTTTGTGCCAGATTTTGTGTTGTGTACCAACCTTCCAACCCTAGATAACAGTGTTAATCTATATTCAGTCATTGAACTCTTAAACTCCAACGTAACAATGTAACCTGAGACAGGAAGTAGGATAACGGGGCAAAAGTTAACTTATTTTTATTCAGATTTAATGTATATGGTGGTGTGTTCTTATGCTATGACAGTTTTCCTAAAATGCGATTTAAATAATCCCAATATATCGCCTTGTTTACAATATCGCAATAAATGACAATATATTCAATCGTAACCCCTGTATCATGAAACGTATCGCATCGTCAGCCCTACATTTGCAGTCTCAATGCTTCTACTGCTTTCAAGCAGATCAGTTCAGATGTGCTCATTAGGAATGCAGGATTTCTGTTTTACTCTTTATAGTGTGTCACATTTCAGGTGAGTGAGCTGAATTTACTCTGGGGAAACCACAGCAAAGCGACTTTGAGCGTTTATCGAAATCCGCTCCCTGAGGTGTTTATTTGAAAGAGTTTCCTTTGTGCGGGTGGACAAATCAAATTCAATAATGCTCAGCAAAATAGCCAGCTGTAATCATCCGACTGTGATTGTGTCTTCTCTCTTGACAATGTTTTGCCGAAGCAAAGGAGCTTTAAAAAAAAAAAAGGATGAAAAGGAAAAAATGCCAGAACCACTAACATTGGGATTGTGCTTCAGCTATTCTGACATTGAGTAGAGTCATTTCATTTCCATATCAAAGGTACTCCAGGAAAATCAGAAAACCTGCACAACCCAAGATGCGGTGCTCTTTCACATTCAACAAAGTATCTGAATAAAGAGAAAAGGGGAAAGGAGAGAGAGGCAAATAGTGATTAGAGATGGTGGTGAGGCAAAGGGGGGAGACGGATAGAAAAGAAAAAAAAAATGAAGCGTTTTGTATCAAACATCCAAAAGGTGTCTCTTCCTCACAAAAGGTGTTTTCTCTCACAGAAGGACCCCGGAGTAAATGAACTGGAGAGGAATTGCTGGGATTCTGGGGTGTGAGGAGGAGGAGGAGGAGGAAGTGTCTTTAGGGGGATTCTGGCTCATTTTTGTGTTCCCATGTAGAGAGCGCCAGGGGAATATGGCTAATGTCACTTCCCTGTGGTCCTGACTGCAAGTGAAGAAAAGTGGGCTAATCCCAACACTGTGTGAGGTGTCAAGTGGCACACATTAGCCAGAGCTGTGTGTGATTTTAAGTATTAAACATAAATACTATATATACTAAACTGCAGAAGATCAGAGCATTCTCATGGATTGCTTCTGAAATCTGCAATTAAAGGTTCTTTTTAGGTTATTTTCAAATTTAGAACTACTACTTAGTAAATTAATCCTAAACAGTAAAGTGTCTCAGGGTGTCATCCACACATAATAATTTTACATTAACAATACAATACTTTGATATCTACAGAAAACAAATAATAAAATAAATGCTATCAGTCTTGCTATGTTCTCCTGACAAGGGACCTTTTTGCTGTCAGGCAGATAATGACTGTTCTTTTTATGATTCCTTAGCCACCCAGCTGGCCCAACACACCAAAGGTAAGTAAAAGTGTTCAAGTGCCACAGATTTTTACTTTTACATTTTTTTGTAAAACATTTGCATTTTGTTCAACATCCCCAGAGGATGAATCCAAGTGACTTTGGTGATCCTCAGACATTTCATCTTGTCACCTTTTTTACTCGTCCAGTGGAGTATCTAATAGATGTATTGGGACATTTGACCAATGACCTTCCCATCCACTTTTGTTGGACATGGTTAATTGCCTACAAAGCATCAGCATGTTAGCATTGTTATTGTGAGCTTATTAGCATGCTGACGTTAGTCTTTAACTCAAAGTACTGATGTACTTAAATACAGTGCGTAGTGTTCCATCTCCCACTAACCATGACCACAATCTTTCCCTGACCTTAACCAAGTAATTTAAACTAAACAAGACATTAAACAGGTGGCAAAACAGTTATGCAGATCATTTGGAAACAACTTAGTTTACCGTTTAGATATGAGGACTTGTGTGTAACATTTAATGTTCTATGTCAAGAGCCAACACGAAAAAAGGTCAACTTGTATCAGCTTGTGAAAATGTTAAAATATAGTTATTCCAAGAGCCTTGGGAAATATCCAAATATATACAACAAGTTGTCAGTTTCCCTTTGGTTCCTAAAAAGCAAGACATTCTAAAGCAAAGAGGTCAGTCCAGTTCACAGTTCACTAGATAGTCTGGCGGGTATAACTGTCAAATCCGTGTGACTTCACTGCATGGTGGAAAGTGGGCTAATCCCAGCACTGTGAAGAGTCAAATGGCACATTGACTCTAGTTTTGCAGAAGGGGAAAACGTGGTGTTTTTCATACTTTCAGAAAAGTAGGGATTGTGGAGCTATGGTGTAGTCCAGTAGCTATAACTGCAACAGTTTTTTACTTAAGTGTCTGGTTAATATCCCATGTCAAGAGTGTCAAGAGTCCTTGATGTCAGTTTTCTCCATGTTAAAATATAATGTTGTATCAGGACTCGAGAAACAGTTAAACCATTTCACAGTGGCTTTGGAAATCTTAAAATACACTGGCATTAATGTAAAATGACTCACACTTAACTGGAGAGACTCTGTGGGGTATTTCTGCTCTCAAGTTCCATTAAGTTTACTGCAGTGGGATGGCAGTGTAGAAAGGCTCATTGACATTTCTGATTTCTAAGGTGTAAAACATAATACATATGTGTCAGCGCTATGGGAAGTATTCACTTTTCACACTTTCCAGCAAGTTCTCTCAATTTTCTTCACCAGGGTACATGACGCAGCTGAAAAGACATCGACAACAAGTCATAAAATTCAAAACTATAAATCACCACAGGCAATGCTCTCCCGGTGACACTAATTCAAAAGGTCATGTGAAATGTCAATAGGGGCAACTGCAGCCTCTGGCCATGATCACATAGGAGACCTTTTTGAAAAGCTTTTTGTAATAATTGGGTTCCAATGTTTGTCTCCTCAAAACTATGAATCTCATCTAAAAGATAAATCAAGTTTATTAAACCCACATTTCTATAGTCTGGCCATCATTCCTATCAGTAAAATTAGCATTAAACTGATCATCTTAATTGATGAGATCTGGCAACCTTGCGCAAAAGACATATTAGGGAATGAATGTAAACAGTAAGACAATAACACTCGGAGAAGAGAAAATTAAGGTGAAATGTAAAATTATTGCTTAAACTATACATTGTAAACATCCATCAAAGTGTATCTTTCACCTACGGTACTTACTGTGGTTGTTAACGAATAATTGGCAAGATTTTGGGTCTGCTTGCCTATTTTACCTCTGATAAAGTTAAAATAATCTAACTGAGGTACAAGCTTCTTTACTATTAGGGATGCACTACTCCTATCCAGTTGATCGGCATCGGTACTGATGTTATTGAGGGGATCTGGTACCAGCTCAATGTGATAAAACCCCATTAGGCTGAATGCAGTTTTCTGTTCTGCTTTAATTCTGATATGTAAAGCTAGAAATAACACTAACTTGGAACTTCCTGCATGGGATTCAAACTATGCATTTTAAAGTGAAAGTAGCTGTGGACTTTTACTGTGAAATTGCAACGGTTGGCAATGCCATTTGTGTTTATCTTACCTTACTAGATACTCTATTGACTTGACGTAATTTTTCCAACTAAATAGGTAAATTTTCTGCAATTGTTGCATGGACACAATACATATTAATACATGCTTCACAAGGTTTGATAAAGGAGTAGAGAGGAGCTACATTATTAGTATGTTTTAAGTGTGATCACAACAGATTGTAATAATGGCTAGAGCTACGGAAATAAGATCCAAGTTGTAATAAACTGGAATCATCATTTGAAGCTGCACAATTTAAAGTTTATTTGTATGGATATAATTCGACCAATAGAATAAATTCTATAAAAATAATTATAAAGCGATAAGTGTCAGAAAGTAGTTTCATGAAAAAGTACAGAAACATTTTCTCCAAACATTGGTCAAAAGGAATTAGAGAATAGACCCAATGTGTCCCAACACCGGGTGATATGTCAGGATTATAATAGTTTGGACTGTTGCCAAGTTTAGCTGAGAAAGATGTTTTGAGTTTACCAACCACATTCATGACTAATTTTTTGAAAAAGTGAAGTTGATATAGTAACCGGTAAGGCAGATAATGTATTGTTTTGAGATGCTATAGTGTTACATACTGCAGTGTGTGTATTACCACTAAATATATGGGTTATCAGCTAGTAGAAGGGTCCTATGTATTGTACTGGTAGGCCACTGTGGCATAGTCTGTGTTGTTCTATTACTGTTCTATTACTTTCTTAAGTAAGCATATGTCTTGCCGTCTTTTAGGGGAAATAACTAAAATGTTGCCTTAGTCTCAGGTTTGGTTTGGGTCTCAAACGGGCCAAGTTCTGATCTCGGTTTTAAACCCGGACTGGGATTAAATTGACGGGACAATGTTTGACACTAATATTTCAATTAAAATAATAATGTGCCCACCACAGGAACATTTTAGTACATTCTAACCCTGAAATGCTCCTGTGGTGCTGCTCAGTTGCAGACCGTAGAGGATAGTGGTTGTATTCTCTGGCTCCCATGGGTGACTGTTTACAGCTGTATGTGTCACAGTCTTGCACTACTGTTTCCTGTTTTATTTTGAAAAGTTCACTCCCCCTTGTGTCATATCTAGCTGTACTTCCCGTCTGTGTTTTCCCTCTCTTCCTGATTGTTAATGTGTTCCTCCTGTGTCTATTTACCCTGGCCTTGTGTCTTTGTCTTTCTCCCCAGCTATGTCTATGTCAAGATAATATGTATTTTGCGGGAATGGAAAGAGGGCGCATGTGGAAGGGACCAGCAGGTCCTTCTTCAAGAGGCCCGCAGTGAGGTAGCAAAGAAGCCCTGGTTGAGGAGTCTTTTGCTTGAGGCACTCAGGGATTTCCTCAACCTTGCCTATCGGTCTGCCTTTCCATCAGCTCTGCAGACCCCGGCCATCTCCCTGCCGCCTCTGCAGACCCCAGCTGTTCCCCCGGTCCAGCTGCCCCTTGAGGACCTAGTCCCTGTTCCTGCTGTTAGGCCGCGATAATCCCCTGTTTCTGCTGCCAGACCTGCTGCTGCTGGATCTCTGCTGACATCCGTCCCTCGAGACCCCAGCGTTTCCCCAGCTACCCCTCGAGACCCCAGCCCCTGTGCTCCCTCCGTTCCTTGAGACACCAGCCCCTGTGCTCCCTCTGTCCCTCGATACCCCAGACCCTGTGCTCCCTCTGTCCCTCGAAGCCCAGCTCCTGTGCTCCCTCTGTCCTTCGATACTCCAGTCCCTGTGCTTCCTCTTTCCCTCGATACACCAGTCCCTGTGATCCCTCTGTCCTTCAGGACCCCAGCCCCTGTGTTCCCATCTCTTCTCGAGACCCATGTGTTCCCATCTCTTCCCGAGACCCCTGTGCTCCCATCTCTTCCCGATACCCCTTCGCTCCCATTTACTCCCGAGACCCCCGTGTTCCCCTTGACTCCCGAGACCCCCGTGTCCCCGTTGACACTCGAGATCCCCGTGTTCCCCCCAACTGTCGAGACCCCAGTGACTCCGGCCCGGTCTCCTGAGCGGCTCCTCCTGCCCCCAGTCCCGGCCTCCAGCCCGGCTTCCCGAGGGACTACTCCGTCTGCCTCCAGCCCGGCCTCCCGAATGGCTTCGTCTTCTTCCAGCCTGGCCTATCCGCACCGTCCTATCCCGCCGGCCTCCTGAGTGGCTCCTGCCGCATCCAGCCCAGGCTCTTCGTCCGCCTCGCCGTCCTTCAGAATGGTCTCCTGCCCCGCCTCCTGCGGGCCTTAAACCCTCCTCCGGCGCCCCTCCTCCTATTTTGGGAAGCCTGGGATCCGTCCCTTGAGAGGGGGGTTCTGTCAGTCTTGCACTACGGTTTTATTTTGAAAAGTTCACTCTCCCTTGTGTCATATCTAGCTGTACTTCCCGTCTGTGTTTTCCTTATCTTCCTGATTGTTAATGTGTTCCTCCTGTGTCTATTTACCCTGGCCTTGTGTATTTGCCTTTCTCTCCCAGCTGTGTCTCGTTCCCTCATTTAGTGTCTGTGTATATATCCCTGTCTGTCTCAGTGTTCTTTGTCGGATTGTCATTCATGTTACCTGCCCGTATCTGCCGGTTCGTGTCCTGCTCAGCCTGTTCGTGTCCTGCTCGTCTCCTGATTGGTTTGTGTTGTTTTGTTACTTTGTATTTCTGTATGTTTATTAGCTTTTGCCAAAGCTCTCTTTTGGTTAAAATCATCATCCGTTGTACTGCATTTGGGTCCTCACCTTCACCGAACCGTGACAGTATAAATGTGTGAGGCACTCCTGGGGGACAGCATGCAAACTCAGAATAAAAGAACGGTTTAAATAATGCATTTACCTTGATGAAGAAAAGAAAATTCACAATAATAAACTGCGCTAATCCCATCAACTGAGACTTGCAGTTTGATTTTAAAAATCTAAGACATCAATACCATCAAACTGTGTAAGTATTAAACTGCAGAGAAATATTACTTTAATGGAAAACAAATGAAGCAGCATTGGGTAGATGCTTCAGATAAGGCCAGTTAATACGTTTTCTGGATTGTCTCAGGAGTGTTGCAACAGCTGGGTTATGAGAACTGGACTAATCTCATCAACATGATGGGCTGCTGTAGGTTTCATTAAACTTTGGAAGGTAGAATCAGAGGAAAATATAGTTTTTGTTGATTAACCTCTATTATAAACTTAATCGTACTAGGATCAAAAGGTGTCATGTTTTATTAACTCTTCGCTCCTTTTAAAAGTGCATGTATGGGCAAGAGTCACTAAAAACAGTCCTGTTTGTCATTGTTATGTTATCCAGAGTCTTGTGCTGCCATCACGATTGTAGCCCGAGGCTTTCAACTAAAGAGAGCACAAATGTATCAGCAAAGCCCAACCGTGGCATTTCCAAGTACACTAATGAGAAACAGGTTCTACACAATATGGTGCGTGTATAACGAGACATTGTGGCAGAATTTCCGGTGGAAATAGTATTACATAGCACAACAAGAGAATTTCTTATTATGCATAGCCTCTGGTAAAATACCTCATATTTTCTTTTGAACCCATGCAGTGGAAATGGTTTCATGGAATGTCTCAGAATCTCTTTGGTAACGTGTTCTCTTGAGTGCAAACATAGTTGACCATTTTGAGTTCTTTCTCTTTGCAAGAAGCATGAAATCAGATCATGTCTGATTTGACGGGGGGGGGGGGGTTGCATTGTTCCCGGTCTGCAATTTCATTGCTTCAAACCTTTCTGCCGTCTGTGATTGTGCATCTTGCATTCTGTGCTTTGCTTGGATCTTGATTCCGGTTAGTAAAAATTATGACTGACCAGACAAGGGCTTGATTGTCTGTCCAACTTCGCTGAAATTTGTGGATGTAAAAATTCAGCCTCAGACATGCAGACATTCACAACCCACACATTATATCTACCATCAGGATGGAAAACATTGATCTCTCTGGGCATGTGAAAATGCTCTAACAGTGCTCTGCTGAGGAGTCTGAAATGTAACAGGAGGACTGTCCAAATATGAATGTCCAAACAGACAGCACATTCATCAATCAGTCATTGTGTTATTACACTCATGCATGTGAGGTTGTTCTAGGTTTTCTAGGTGTTAGGTTGTTTTGAATTCAGAAACTGAAACCCTTTCATGTTGGGAAGACTTTGAGAGCTAGAACGCATTCTTATCTTCTGAAATGATGTCAGAAAATATATATACTGTATATGCCATCATACAGTCTTGTGATGCACAATCAAAGCTCTCCATTTTTGTCTTGACTAGTTATACTCATGTGCACATATAAAAAAAGACCTGTAAACTCTGTCTCTCGCTCGTATCCCTACCTCTACTTTCTATATGTCACCATCCTCCTTCCCGCAAATATTGGGTTGTAGAGCATTGTCAGAAGTGCATTTACTTACTTCTACTCTGTCTCTTCTTCTTACTCATTATCACTCATTCTTAACATTTTTATTCTTTAATTCACTTTTCTTTCATCATACGTCTTACATTCACTTCTCCTTAATTTGACTCACCGTTTTACTTAAAGTCCTCCTCAATCTCTTTTTTCATTCTCCATCTATCATCTATTTTCTCCTTCCCTGTTCTCTATTTTTTTAAAGCAAGCAGTTCAAAAGGAAGAGAGTTTGTCTTTAAACAGACTATAACCATCCTCAGTGTTTTTTCTTTGTTACAGATGAACATTATTCTTCCACTGATTGTATTCTACTTCATCTCGTTTTATCACAATTGCTCTTTCTCTAGAGGATGAAAAGACTTCAAAGTGTAAGGGGGGGCAAGTGGATCCAAGCCGTGTCGTAGTAAAAGAGAAATGCTTGCTTTTTTGCTGAGTATGCAGTGATTCAAATATCTTTGCACAACTAAAAGACAGCGTAGTTGTCGCCTGTGTATTGAGTATTTAATTGATCAGTTTTCCCTGTAAATGTAACTAAAGGAATTAATTCCGCTTCTTGGAATTGGATCATTTTAATAGACATAACAACAATTATTATAAAGAGAAAATGTATACTGTCAGAAATTACTTATGTCTTATAGACTCTGTTTTCCTTATATAACATGCTCCTTATCTTTTTATACAACGTGGTATGTCCAATCACACCAGGTCTTCAGATACTTGATTTATCTGTCAGCATCTTGGCCACATGTGGCCACACTCTACAGGAGACACCGCTGTCCCAACAGGAACTAATACTAATAGAAAAGGTATAAAGGTCTGTGTTGGAATATCAATGATAAATGGCTGCTGCATGCCTTTGCACATTAAAGCTATAAAGATTTCTCTGAACTCCGACATTGTTTTTGATACTATTTAAGGTCTGCATTTTGATGCCAAATCAACCAGGACTAAAATATCAATGATTATACATTTAAATGTGTAAATAATTTAAATATTTTTCAAATGTTTGTTTACAATATTGAGTCACAGATCTGGACGAAGACTCACAATACAGCTTGAAACATTCTCTCTTTAAGTCTGTAAAGGCAGCTGCATTGAGCCGCACAAAATGGATATTTTAGATTGTTGCAACTGTTTTGTCCAAAGAACACAATCTTAACATTACTTAATCTGCTACTCAAAAGGACACAGAAATAAACAAATGTAAAGATGTATTGCTGTTTGACAAGAAATCTGTAGCACAAGGTCCACTAACTGGTAATTCCTTAGAAAAAGTGTAACAATTACGTATTGTATGTCAATTGACTTAAAGTCCATATTTAGTTCATGTGAGAACAATTGAAACATTTGAAATAAAAACTACTCAAAATTCTATTTCCAGGATCAATAATGAACCTTTAAGATCAATATGCATGCTGTATAAAATATATTGGAGTTTTAGCGCTCCAATATATGTGTGGTTTTTTCGTACTTCTTTTTAAAATTATTTTGTGTTTACTGCTCTGCAACTTGTCTGGGAATCATGGACACCAAACCCGCTATTGTTGCACTGGTTTTCTTACTTTTCTTGTTAACAACTGTGACCGGGGATCTCACGTGTAGCCAGCGCATTGTTTACACCATGGATCAGCTGTTAGTATTCTGTAAAATTGGCAGTGCTAACCGAGAGACCCGATGTTCCCCGCGAGCTGAGGAGAAGAAGAGGACGTCATGCCGGGACTGCGGATTAGGAAGCAACGCTATAGACCTGTCCTTCGTTCCATCGTAATGGGAAATGTACGTTGTCTTCCCAATAAGATGGAAGAGCTAGCAGCGCTGACGTGGCACCAGAGGGAATATCGGGAGTGTAGCATCATGGTATTCACAGAGACTTGGCTAACCAAGCTAATACCGGACACTAACGCCACATTGGACGGTTTTCATCTGATACGGGCAGACAGGACGAAATAGAGTGGTAAGAGGAAAGGAGGAGGGCTGGCAGTGTTTGTAAACGATAGATGGTGTCACTGGACTACCTGCATGTGCCATTCGACCTCTACAGCTCATCCAGAATGCAGCAGCCCGACTGGTTTTCAATCTACCCAAGTTCTCTCACACTACACCATTTCTCCGCTCCCTTCACTTGCTACCATTGGTGGCCCAAATCTGCTTCAAGACTCTGGTACTGGCCTACCGTGCTGTGAATGGATCAGCCCCTTCCTACATCCAGGCCATGGTCGAACCATTCACCCCAGCACGTTCACTTCACTTTGCATCGGTCAATCGGCTTGCCACTCCCTCACTGCGAGTGGGACCCAGATTTCCCTCAAACAAAACCCGCCTGTTTGCTATCCGTGATCCAAAATGGTGGAACAACCTCCCCATTGATGTCAGGACAGTCTTCACACCTTCCGTCGCAGACTGAAAACTCACCTGTTTCGACTGCACCTCGGCAAAACTGCTATTTGTATGTTGCATTTATATTGGTTGGGCTTATTTGTAGCTAATAGTTGAATACGGATTGTATTGTTTCTGTATGTTGCACTTGGTATGCGTTATTTGAAGCTATTGTTCTGCACTTAAAGGATTGTACCTATTTGAAGCTAATGTACTTGCAAGATTCTTGCTTTTCGAAGTTTTATCCTCATGATTGCTTGCACTTTTTGTAAGTCGCTTTGGACAAAAGCGTCAGCTAAATGAACTGTAATGTAATTTAATGTAACCCTGTGGCTTGTGACGTCATCAACTCCACTGTAAGCAAGCTGTAGACCCAGCACCCAAACACCCTCCTTCTAATCTCTAGTTACTTTAATCATGCCTCTCTTTCCACCACTCTGCCCACATTCAAGCAATATGTCACATGCCCCACCAGAGACAATAAAACACTGGACTTACTGTATGCCAACACCAGGGAGGCATACAGCTCATCACCTCTTCCTCCCCTGGGTAGATCAGACCACAACCTGGTACACCTCCTGCCTGTGTACAAACCCTTTGTATTCATACAAGCCAGTGACCACACACACTCTCAGCCCAAGGGGGACCTGAAGTGGTTGAATGACTTGAACATTTTCTTCAATATATTTGATCAGTCAGGCACCCCTTTCCTGGCTCATTCCCCCTGCTGCAACCCCCATTGTTCTTATCACCGGGATACGACCCTGTCATCTCCACCCTGCCCCCTCCCTCAGACTATTCCACCTCTGTTGGGCAATTATCACTGTCATGTGCAATATTCACTTTTTAAAGCTTCTGCAATTATCACTGCCATGTGCAATATTCACTAATAACTTCTTATCAATGACTCTGTACTTATTCTACTATTTTATTCTATTTAATTGTGTACGTGCCACTTTACGTTCTTGTTCTTTTGCTGTAACAAGGTAAATTTCCCCGTTGTGGGACTAATAAAGGATTTCTGATATACATTTTTTATAGATTTCTAAAATATCTAAGCAAAAATTATTTTGTGAAGATGCGTTTTTTTAAACAGCAGCAAACCATCTGCACTGACTAAATTAATCTGCAGGTTTACCTGAATTTGGTTTGATTGGTGATCTGGAGTTCTGATCTTCTTCTCTGTAATACTTTCTGTCTGCAAATAGAAAGACAGACTGTCTTGGCCACCTCCTATACCCTTGCTGTAATCTGCTACTCTCAACCCTGCTACCAACTGGTTTTACACTTTAAGTACTTCAACCTGGATCATTTTTAAGTGTTTATAGTGTTTTTACTAGAATTATTAGGATTGGTTTGCCTTTTGAGTAATTTATCTTTTCATTAGATGAACAATTCATCTCTCCGCTATGTTTTAGAATGTTCAAAACTGATTGCCGTCATGTTTTACGTGTTTACGTCCTCTTTGTCTTCATCCCATTCTCCTTTCTCTCTCCATGAATCCCTCTCTGGTCTCTTTAACCCTCTCAATGGCCCCTCTCACTCTTTCTCCCTGTAAATATACGCCAGTCACACATTAAAATTACTTTCTGCAGGCAATCTGAATATGCTATGTGCCTCATAGAAAGTTACTACGCTGCCTCTGTGAGCTACTGATATGCAATTCTCATGCAGATAGGACACACAGGGGTAATGAGAGAAAGGGAGAGTGGCATAGGTAGAGTAGAGGAAGAAAGAGAGAATTTGCCCTCTAAACAAAATTAATCGCTACTTTAAATATCTGCATACTGTAAAGGCTTTTCTATCTAGGTTTTTATGTGCCTTGCTTAGAGGCTCATGAATAATTTGATGGAGTCGATATTCTGACTGAATTTTGAAATGCAGAGAAAAGCTGCAGAGTAGGAGAAAGAAGATTTTAAAGTCAAATATACATGACTTTCCAAGCCTTATGCATATATGGCTTTTGTAATGAGCAGTTGGTAAGATTAAAAAAAAAAAACATTGACACAATGCAGAGCTCAAGATTGAAATACAAAAATTGATGTGGAGGGTGTAGATTTTAAAATAATCAAGTCAATCTTAAAATCTCTAGGGCTGAGATCAGACAAAATAAATCAATTCACCGTAAACGGGGTCTTGCCAGTAACCTGTTGTGTTATTGCAAAAACTGTAATTGAGACCAGTCTGGCGGTAAAGTCAGTTTTTGCAATAACACAACAGGTTACTGGCAAGACCCTATTTACAGTGAATTACTTTATCTCGCATTAAACTCAACAGACACCAATGCCTCTGTCATACTCTTGGACTCGTCCAGGATTTGAACCTGGGACCTCTCACACCCTAAGCAAGGATCATACCCCTAGACCAACAAGCCACATAAACAATGACTTATATGTGTCAGCCTGACAAAATCTGGCATTAATCTAACTGGTTCTGCAGGTTCATGCTGAAAAAACGTGAAGCAGGTTGAGTTTTTGCCATAACACAACAGGTTACTAGCAAGGCACTGTTTACGGTGAATTCCAAAGCACACGTTATTTTACTTTCTCTCGCATTGAACTCAACAGACACCAACGCCTCTGTCGTACTCTTGTGCTTGTCCAGGATTTAAATCCATGCTGATCCGTACACACAATGCCACATACTCAGAAAAAGCTTAGAGTCTCGTCTATTTAGTGAGCAAAGCGGTTTTGAAATCAGTCACTACAGAAAGTACAGTAGATAACACTAGCAAGCAAACCCAAAAGCAACATAATAACTTTGAGCCAACTCACCTATGAAGTCTCATCATAATCCTGTAATCAGTAATAATCCAAAAAAACACTCATTTGTCATTGCCAAAGGTCCAATAGATCGTTTCCAGTAAAAAAATATATATCCATCATTGACATCGTCACATTGATATGAACATGAACAGCTGTTGCAATCTTTGAAATCAGCTGATCGATGTGTTTATTCTCATGATGATACTCGCTAAAAACGGCATGTATCAAGCTATTAGCGCTATTTTGATAATTGCTAGCCGGATGCCGAACTCTGACCTTTCGATTGACACTTTATTTGATCCAATCGGAGCTTCCAAGTGTTATCTACAGCCATCAAGAGCCAATGAGTATCAACTTCATAAGGAGGTGCCAGCCCTCTTCTTTTGTTTACAGATGGAGCCAGCAGCAGCCGAGTATCCTGGTGACTGGCGTATCGTGTAGCCAATGAACTGCTGAACACAAAAAAATTACAAAAATGTGTTTGTACTTCCCTTACTTTGTTTGTATTCTGTAAGGTTGTACTAGGTGTGTAATTGTACTTTCTATGCGTAAATGTGCGCATCTTCTTTAAGTAGCCTGCGTCCTAGCAGAGGCTGTGGGCAGGCTGGAGATGAGGAGGTGTCACCAGAGATCACATTCAGGGCTGTAGAGGGAGAAGCTGTGGGGATGCTGAAGGATCTGGTGATGCTGTCAGAGACAGAAGCCCCTCACCACATCATCAAAGATGGCAGACTGAGGCAGAGCCCGATGATGGAGTCCCTCAACCACCCCAGGTGTCCAATCCCCTCTCGATATGGGAAACCCAGCACCAGGTGACATTTATTCCCACTTTGATGCTGCAGTTTTCAAACTCCTCTGTGAAAACCCTGGAGAGAGGGAGCAAGTTCATCTGGACTGAAATAACTCCAGAAGAAATGAAGAAGTTCATAGGCATGTTGCTGTACATGTCAGTTTTGGACCTGCAGAAAGATGAGCAACTTTTGGTGTAAGCAAACCATTTTCCATGTGTCATTCCCTGCCACTGTCATGTCCCCAGACTGTACAGGACAGTTCATGGCCATCTGATCTAATCTTCATATGAGTGACCCTGAGAAAAATTAGGAAAATTATCAGAAAAAGGATACCGAGGATTGTGACCACCTCCACCGGGTCAGACCTCTCATGGAAATGATATGCATGAACTGCAAGGCCATGTACCACCCAAGACAGCACCTTGCAGTCAACTATTATTACAGCTATTATTTAAAAAAAAAAGTACAACTGATCCAATCTTCTCAATCATTAGAAATAACAGTTCAGAACATGAACGGTTCTTCAGAACATATGCTTCTCTAACCTACTCCTTGCTGCCAGAGACCTGGCAGCGCTTCATCTTACACAGCTGAGCCACATTTAGCTTGAGGGAGGAAGCAATTGAGACCCTCAGTATGGCTTGAAGTAAGTAAGAGAAAGTAAGAGTAAGTTTGGACCTGTACTCTGACTTATTAAAGTTCATGGTGGAGAAGAGCTTTTCACACAGATATGTGCTCCCAAAAAGGCACATGGTCCGCTTGAACATCCTGGAAAGCTCAGGGAAGGTGGGGGGTAATTCTCTCAAAAATTGTCCGAGCTTGTCTGCTTTTCCACTCACCTCCCTGAACTTGGCTTTGAGTTCAGAATTGCACTGCAGGTCAATGAGCTCCATTTGAAGCACAGGAGGGGCGTCTTGCACATCGAAGGAGAAGGGGTCAGCAAAAATTAGAAAATTGGCTCTGTGTGTCTTGAAGTCTGCAAACCTGTGATCAAATTCCTCCTGTAGCTTTACAATGGCATCAGCATACTTCTCACCACTGAATGGTGTGCCCACATCCATGAGTGCCTTGCATGCTGGGAAATGGCAGAGGTTTGTCTGAGAGAGCTGGACTTTCCCTAAAACAAGTTTTGTGGAGAATGCTCTGACGTTGTCATAGGCAGCACTGACCAGCTGCCCCTGGCCTTGTAATTTCTTGTTCAGTATATTCAGCTCCTGTGTGATGTCAACAAGAAAAGCTAAGTCCATGAGCCATTTGGGATCACTTAGCACAGGAACAGCCATCCCATCCTTCTCAACTCTCAACTCACAAAACCTCTTCAAGACGTTTCCCCTGCTGAGCCAACGTACCTCGGTGAAGTAGAGCACATCCTCATATGCTGACTCTATTTCCTCCAAAAAGGCGCGGAACTGACGGTGCTTTAAGCCCCTGGATCTGATATGGTTGATGCATTTCTTACACATATTTATGCACGTGCATTACGCATATTTATGCACGTACACACGTGTATTACGCATATTTATGCATGTACACGCGTGTTATGCATGTACACGCGTGTTATGCATGTACACGCGTGTTACCCATATCTATGCATGTACACGCGTGTTACCCATATCTATGCATGTACACGCGTGTTACGCATATCTATGCATGTACACGCGTGCATTACACATATTTATGCATGTACATGCGTGCATTACACATTTATGCATGTACACGCGTGTATTACACATATTTATGCATGTACACGTGTGTATTACACATATTTATAACAAGGTATTAGATTCATCTTGTGCGCATAATATAATGACTTTTTAAGTCAAGATAAATTATCATCTCTCAGGTCTTCAGGGGTTCTGTGGTAAAGTCACAAAAAGTCATATAAGTTCTTATTTTACATGCATGAACGTGCATGGTGCACATGATTACTATGCTGACATATTGGAAGTCTGCTGGTTTTCACTAACAGTAGTAAACGCCTTTTGCTTGCAGCTATTTATGTTAATGATCAGTGTCCCTTTAAAGACCCAACAGTGTTTGTTGTGACCTTATAAGTCACTTGTTTGTCAAAGAGGGAACTGTCTGTGTAAACCACAACAGTGTCAGGGTGGGGTGTATGAGCTTGTGAAGGGTGTATATGACATCAGAAGTGACCTAATTTATTTTCAGATTTTTTTTGTGTGTGTGTGTCACAGTAGGCTGTTCCTGAGAGAGGTAACCTTTGCTTGTATAGAAGACAGAAACTCACACCGACAGCCCGAGGTAGAACTCTCTGGAAACATACAGATACATGTGCACACGCAAACACACATGTAAAATTTAAAACTGCGCACAAAAAGATGCACATGCAGTCTCTCACACAAAGACAGAATCCACCTGAGCTGCCAAAGTCTGAAAGAAAAGCTCTTTGACCAATCAGGATGATGAAAAACAGCAGATTAGTATCAGGGCCATGCAGTCTCAGACATGCACACACACTCGCATAACCTGTACAAAAACCCTTGCACAAGCCCATTCTTCAGCCTCAATCACACTTTTCAACTGCTGCATTATTTCACAACATGCATTTTGTGTAGGTAGTTTACTCTAATTACTGTAAAATTATTTTGTATATTGACTGCCAATCATATATTCCTTAACTGCCAGCCATTTCCCTCAACATACCATAATTTTTTGTATTCATTAGCTGCATTCTTGGCAGCCAGTGGCTTAACTTCATGGCAGGACTGTTGACCGATAATTACATTTACTTTGACCTTACTAAAGTAAGTAATCTCTCACTGTGAACATTTAAACCCTTGTTTTCTTCAACCTATTTGTACATTTTACATTGTAATACAGCTGTAAGCAAGATTATTGTTTAGGCTGTTGTAACTCTAAGCGACCTGCACAGACTCATCTTAAAATACATAATTTTACATACAATACATGGGATTTTGGAAAATTTAAATTTGAGAAATATGAAATAATTATAGTATGGTTTTTACTTTCTATGGTTGGACACAACTTGCTTTAGTAGCATTTTTTTCATATTCACTGAAGATTTTGGAACGTATTCTTTTTGCATCTGCCAGACCTTTGTCTCTAGATCCACATCAGAATTGGTGTTGTTAATCCATTCCGGGTTTTCATGAACACCATTACACCAACAGCATGTGCTCATACTTAACCTAATGAGGCTTAATCCAGGTGTTCTCCTTTAGTCTTGCTTACCTTACTCCAAGACTCTTGTCAGGTAAATTAATCCACATTGGAAAGACTATCATATGTATTTGTTTACCTCAATCAATATATATATATATATATATATATATATATATATATATATATATATATATATATATATATATATATATATATATATATATATATATATATATATATATATATATATATATATATATATATATATATATATATATATATATATATATATATATCTCTACACTACGAATATGTTTCTCTGCAATTATGTATTTTCTGCACTGAGAGTATTACAAACATAATAGGGGCACTTCCCCTTTAAGAGAACAGGTCAACAAACCATTACTTCCTGACTGCTGACGGAGGAGCGTGTTGGCGCCAAACTGGGACCAATGAGGAGAAAGTCAACGCCTACTCCTTCTATGTAGCCACATGTTTTACGACTCTCGGGACACACCTGGAGCGGAGCCGTGAGACCGCAACGATGGGGCTCTTTGAGCCATGCGGTCTATGGAAACGGCGACGCAAAATGTGTCCTCAGCTGAGAATATTTTCTTTGTTTGACTTATTGCGTTAAATAAATATATCGATTGAACTAGAGGATTGCTGTTTTGATTCGACATTTAAGCTCCGAGTTCTTCAGCTTTTTCCTACCCTTTACTCTATAGTCTGCGACTAAGCCAAATTTAAGCCACCTTTATGCTAGAGATTTAAATATTTTAGATTAACTAGTCCACATTAAGGCCTATTCATGGTTTAATCTAAACTCTGTCTGTGAAACCGCCCCCTGATGTCTATTTATGGTCTTCATTCCAATTTTAATTTAGTCAAATCTCCATTTGTTGGTGGGAAGCTCTAACAGCCATTAACTATGATATCAGTAAATCATAACCAGGAAGATAAACATTGCAATGTCACATAAGACGCTGTTTGCACCTGGTATCAACCTACCATCTGGAACAACAATTTGGATAATAGTGCCATGGGATGATGCGTCTTTGCATTTACTCCTGGTAATAATAAGTACTCTCACTATCTCCTCCTGTGTTCTGGCCAATACAAGCATTCTGACTGCAATTAAGGTGTATTTGTCCTTATCAGACATCCAGAATAGATTGCATGTTAAAAACCTATTGTGTGCATCAGTTCTCTTTATCTTGTTCATGCAGTTTATATTTTATTAACTGTCCTAACTTTGTTTGGATGCTGCCTCACCTTCTTGGCCAATTCTGTATTAAAAAGAGATTTTAATGAGATGTTTACCTGGTAATACAAAGGCGGGGGGAAAAGCAAAATAATCTCTGACAATTACTTTTCCAAAAATATAAAGTAGACAACTGAAACTGAGGACACGGATTCAAAAATGGATAAGATTGGTAATTGATAAGACCCAAAATTTTAGTTCAAGTAAGGAGTGAAACTGAGGCATTATCAGCACACTAAAAACAGATGTTAAGTACATGTATGCATAAAGTGGAACTTTCAATTTTAAAATAATGCTGGATAATTAAATAATAATTAATCGTATTTCATTTGTTTTATTGTGTGAGTAAAATCTGAAACTGCAACGTAACCAGTAACATTTCTCTGTAAGGTAAATGTAGAAGTACAATATTATCCTCTGAAGGAGAAGTACACAGCAGGTTGTATATAGTTCAGTTAAGTTGCATTTTTTTAAAAGGGCCTTTTGTTAATTATTTCAGGGTAAAATGACTTAGAATAGTAACCTAATTCAATATTTTTATATTGAATCTATAGCTGTCTCCCACAGTTGCGAACAGGCCATGTTTTGCACTAGTTTTTCAAAAATACACACACACACTCCCAGTGTTGCTCACCCTCATGCATGACTGCACACACAGGCAATGATACTTGCAGGTAAGCAGCTACTCAGTTATTGAACACTCTCATGCAGGACTATTCAGATAATCATGTGTTTTAAAATGCAAACACACACACACACACACAAACAGACACACACTTGAGGATCCTGCTAGGGTGTGTCTGATTAGTTTTCAACTTTCTCCATGTCTGCAGGCAATAGGCAGCAGCAACCGCTGAGCAGCGCACATTTTACTGCTCTGTCTGCCCGCATCACTGTGTGTGTGTGTGTGTGTGTTCATTTTTTTTGTGCATGGACAGACATCTTTCTTTGGCATGCATGCACAGTACGCCATCCCAGTAGCATGTATGATTTGTGCAAAACTTACACCAGATTTGACCATTTCACCTGTCCATATGTAAAGGTCATAGAAATATTGTAATTTTGGAGGTTGTTAATTCTGAGAAAAGTTCATGATGCTTCCAGTATTCCTCAAACAGCCTGTTCTTGCCATATCACGTACATCTTTTTCTTATTTGTTTCATTTGCTCTTTGTTTCATGCAATCTATGCAACTATTAAAACATGTTGGGCATTTGTAATGTGCTGCTTTTATGTTCTACTATTGATGTATGCTAATTAAACTTTTGATTTAAGCAAAAGGCTCATCAGTGTGAGATAACGGGTAATCATAAATCCCATCTCAAAAGTCCAAAACAGGATGGAAAAGCCTTTAAAGCAGCATTTAAATAATCAGACACTATACTACTGCACTGATGATTAATCAAATCAAATCAAATCAAATCACATAGTGAACTTCATTTCCATGAGTTAGTAGCAAGGAACCACTGCCATTGCCAAATTATGAAGACAGTACGGAGGTGCTTTAAAATTCAGCACATTGAAGCTGGTATATTCTGGATTCCTGTCATAAAGGTCTTACTTATTTTCCTAAGTTACTATTTCTTCACACAAGTGGTTAGTAACAGCTGATTTTCCTTTTATCATCGTGTTGGGAAATTGTGACACTCATTCTACTATTATAAAGATACTAAGACATAAAGAGAAGTCTCTCATGGGGGCACTTTACTTTGAAGGACAGGGGTCTCAGCCTATTAGAATCAGTTGTTGTGGTTACTTCTCCTTGTTCTTCCCGAGCTCCACTGAGGCTTCATGCAACTTGCCAAAGTGTATCTTCCCTGGCTCCAGTTCCTCCAGAAAGGAGTGAGCAGTAACCCCAAACACACTACTTAATCCATTGTTTTGTTGACCGTCATAAATGCTACCTCAATGTGGTCAGCAGAGTGATCGTCAACATTATTGCACGCTTCAATAACCAAAGCTTATGAGTAAAATATCATCCATACTCGTATTATGGTGGCAGTTACCTACTCTGACCAATAAAGGCAGTGGTTCACATTAAAAACAAGGCCTATCCTGACCCCTGCACACTTTCTTACAGAGATTCAGTGTGAAATAGAAGTTAGCTAGGTTTTTGTTTTGGCTCAAATATATGACGACCCAAATTCTGAGTTGTTTTTCAGATGTTTTTCAACACCTAATTTTTGGATATATTTACAGAAGTGGTCAGAATTGGTGGATGTTTTTTCATTGTGACATTAATTAAGTGACAAAGGTCATTCCTGGCTCTTTGCCCACAAACAACCCATAATGCAATACTCTCTGTAAGAACTAGTGTTGGTACTCTTTCCATCCAAAAAGAATATCTGCTGATGTTAATAGATACATGTCTAATCATCAAATATAATAACAATCTCTCCCTTTTCAATAGTCATTCCAGAAAAAATATAAAAAATAGTCTTGTATTCAAATCAATAAAGTATTGAAATTTTTTTCTGCCATGCAATTCAAACCGTACAGACAAAAATAAACCTGAAAGAAAGCACTTGCAATTAATACATATTTTAATGGTTGAAGGCTAACAGTTACAACACATCCACCACAAAACCAAACACAAATATAATCTCTGTATGTGAGCTCTACTTAACTGATTAATCAGAACCAATTAAGTATTAAATTATCATAGAGTGTAACCTCAGTTCCAGTCTGCTGATTAAATCATCTACATATAGTTAACCCTCCTATTGTGTTTGTTTCTCCCCCTTTACTTTGGTGTTCCCGGTCAAATTTGACCGGTCTGTTTAAACAGCTCTTACGTCAACACAAAAACCATTAATCATCACCAAATTTGATCTAACACCCTTTCAAGCTGTAAACAATGTCTCAGACTACTGGTTTACATGAATAACTGCACTAAATATATAAAGAATATACACTGAAAATATATATTTATTTTTTATATTATTTTTATGTAATTAACATTTATTGTAAAAAAACTAAACAGAGACCAACATTGATAGAACATCAAAAATAATAGGTGTGTGTGTGTGTGTGTGTGTGTGTGTGTGTGTGTACACAGTATTGGCATTTTTCCATCATGTCGGAGTGTGCCTTGCAAACGTAAGCATCACATTTGTAGCATGTAAGGCTTGTTTTATTGTCTCTTGGGGCACAGAGCTTGCATCTCTTCCTTTTCTGCCCCTGTCCTTGTTGGGGGAGAACGGCCAGGGCAGGGTCTGGGGCTTGCAGAAGCCAAACTTAAGCCAACTTTATGCTAGAGACTTAAATGTTTTAGATTAACTAGTCCTCATTAAGGCCTATTCCTGGCTTAATCTAAACTTCGTCTGTGAAAACGCCCCTTAGTGTTTGAAATAGGCAATAGATAGGGCAAAAGCACAGCTGCTTGAGCCACTTTAGTCACCAGACTCTGCACTCTTGTGAAACTAATACATTGGTCTATAACTCTTTTGTGCATCCTCATTCACAGGCAGATGGGTCATCAGCCTTTTTGCCTTCACTGCATCATTCAGCTAGAGGGGCACACGGACAGTAATTCACAAGACAGCCACTGAATAAATGAATGCCCCATCTTCCTCATCATGACCTCTAGCTTGTTTTCAGAATCAATCCATTACAGATTATGTTTGGTCCCATTTACCAATCACCATTCCAGTTGAAAGCAATACTGACCACTGACCACTTAAGCTGTAGATTGATTTGCACGAAGCCTGGGGGACAGAAAAGACACAAGAAGACTGATGACTCAATATCCATAATAACCGAGGCCCGGTTTAATTTGCTCTCAATTCAATCAGCTTCTTCACCTCCAAGTTGATCGGTTTTCTTCAAAAATTCAAAACACCTTTATGCTTGAGCAGGTTGTCACATCAAAGTTAATTTAGACATAACTGTGAATGAATGCTATGTCAAAAGCAAATGAATTTTAGGGTCAAACCAAATAACTTGAATGAATAGAGTGAGCATTTGACAGAAATCTTGTCAGTACAGCTTCGTTATGTTTCGTAGGTCATTTTGGTGAAGCAGATTGGGTTTGAGAGGACTATTTCCATCATCGGTTTAGCCACCAAGCTGTTGTTTTGTAGGATGCCTGAGGGGCAAAAAAGGCAGTAATTTACCACAATGTTGGAAGAATGGGAAAATTCTACACATTCCCAGATGTTTAGCCCCATTATTAGTTTAGCAGCACAACAGAGTAACAACACATTAGCCTTTTTTCTAGTTTGCATAATGTAAATTTAAAAGATTACTCTTTGCTATTGTGTAATCAAACTGTAGCAGTCTAGTCACATATGCACTACTCCGCCCATCCACTATGCACTAGATTGATCTGTACATTGAAGGACAGAGTGGAGAGCAAATCAAGGCAAATAGTAGATAAATTACCCACCTCCATCACAATGATCTTAAGGGTCAAACCACTGAGCCCAAAAGAGAAGAATACATTCTCCCATTGCTCATTTGGATGGATTTAACCAGAATCTGTCTTCGCTTTGGGTCTCAAGTCACACTACTGAAGTGTGGTAAAGCAGACTGGGTCATCGCTACCCTGGCCTTCAAACCTTCAAGCTATGGATTTGTATGAAGCCTGGGGGACAGAAGAGACAGTAAGTGAAGACTTGCTGGACAAAGGGTTTATCTCTATCAACTGAACCTGATGGGTCAAACCATAGCGCTAGAAGAAACACAGTACAGCATAAATTCCCATTAAACACTTTCAAACTGTGTCGTATCTCTAAAAGTGCCCAGACACATGTAAAGAGTTCTTTGTGCAAAATCAAATGCCATTTTTCAATTCAAGTCAGTATCCCAGGGAATATTAACATTAAAGCAGATAAGTCCTCTGATCAACTTTTGATCTGTAATCATAACATCCTCTCATTACATCATGTGCATCGGCTATTTAATTGTCTTTATGAAAAGAGCTTTGCATTGACTTTGTTAACTTGCCATTTTACGAGTAAAGATAATTTACGTAACAACTTTTCTTATACCTTAAAATGTTATTTAGATTAAATATTATTCATGATAGCATTAGAAACAACCTGATTGTCATTCAAAGCACAAATGAACATGCCAATTAAAACAAATATGATCCGCTTGGAAAATAAATGACTTTCTTGGAACTAGCTTTCACTACTCTTTGAAGGTCAGGGCAGTGGCATAACTGCATATACTTTAGGGGTAAGGGGAAGAAAGGCAGAAGAGAGCTTCGAGTGAACTGTAATACTTAAAAAAGAATATTTGATTTGATTTTAGTATAACTTTTTATACAATTTTTTGATCTGTAGAAGTTGCCCACCAACCAGTTGAGACTCTAAAAAAGTATTGGTCCTGGCGAAGAACTAACCCCTGTAACGCTGGAATTATTCTTCTGTAAAGATACAGGTAAGCGTCTTTGCGAATCTGCCCGTCAAGCAAGTTGATTGGTTGATTCAACTCCTGTTGATTTCAAAACAGAGAAAAAAACAAAACAAAAAAAGCTTAAATGTATGACATACAACTCTAAGCAACCCGTGCATGTTCACACATGTGATATAATTCCATCTTAAACCCTTTTTTGGGTCATTTTTAAAGTTAATATAACAAACAAGACACAGTGTTAATTGGTGAGCTTTAGAGATTCTGGTAGCCCGATTTTATGAAGGAAAGTGAAGATTTCTCTGACAGGTCTATTACACCTAAGAGTGTGTATGCCACAATGTTTGGCAACTTCCCAAAGAAAAACAAGGTACACTGTGCAAAATCATGATCCATTTCTTTAACAGTGTAATTCATGCTTAGGTCTGTTTCAGTGAAAGGTATTGAAATATATGCAACACCATGTAGAATTATTGTTGTTGCAGTTTAATATACCCTGTTGGTGATTTAGAGCCGTGGTTGACAGAATCTTTGCTTTAGAGGTTAATTAGAGATGAGTATGTCATGACTCTGGATTTGTGTTCCCGTTTTATTTTGTAGAGTTCACCTCCCTTGTGTCATGTCTTGTGTTCACTTCCTGTTTTGTTTTGAAACTCACCTTTCCCTCTCGTTCCAGGTCACTTAACTTCCTGCCGTGTGTGTTTTCCCGCTTCTGTGATCGTCTTCCACGCCCCTGATTGTTGTCACCTGTGCGCCCTTACCTCATGTATACAGGACTGTCTCAGAAAATTAGAATATTGTGATAAAGTTCTTTATTTTCTGTAATGCAATTAAAAAAACAAAAATGTCATGCATTCTGGATTCATTACAAATCAACTGAAATATTGCAAGCCTTTTATTATTTTAATATTGCTGATTATGGCTTACAGCTTAAGAAAACTCAAAAATCCTATCTCTAAATATTAGAATATCATGAAAAAGTATACTAGTAGGGTGTTCAACGAATCACTTGAATCGTCTAATTAACTCGAAACACCTGCAAGGGTTTCCTGAGCCTTGAAAAACACTCAGCTTGGTTCAGTAAACTAAATCACAAGTATGGGGAAGACTGCTGATCTGACTGCTGTCCAGAGGACCATCATTGATACCCTCCATCAGGAGGGTAAGACACAAAAAGAAATTTCTCAAAGAGCAAGCTGTGCACAGAGTGCAGTTTCAAAGCACATCCACAAAAAGTCTGTTGGAAGGGGGAAATGTGGCAGGAAACGCTGCACAACCAAGAGAGATGACCGCAGCCTTAACAGCATTGTGAAGAAGAGTCGCTTCCAGAATTTGGGGGAGCTTCAAAGACAGTGGACTGAAGCTGGAGTCCAGGTATCAAAAGCCCCTGTTCACAGACGTGTCCGGGAAATGGGCTACAATAGCCGTATTCCCATGGTCAAGCCACTTCTGAACTCAAGACAACGGAAGAAGCGTCTGACTTGGGCTATGGAAAAGAAGCACTGGACAGTTGCAGAGTGGTCCAAAGTCCTCTTTTCAGACGAAAGCAAGTTTTGTATTTCATTTGGAAGTCAAGGCGTCAGAGTCTGGAGAAAGGCTGGAGAGGAGCAAAATCCAAGTTGCTTGAAATCCAGTGTGAAGTTCCCACAGTCAGCGATGGTTTGGGGAGCCATGTCAGCTGCTGGTGTTGGTCCACTGTGTTTCATCAAGCCCAGAGTAAATGCAGCTGTGTACCAAGAGATTTTAGAGCACTACATGCTTCCGTCTGCTGAAAAGTTCTATGGAGATGAGGAATTCATTTTCCAGCATGATCTGGCACCTGCCCACAGTGCCAAAACCACCAGTAACTGGTGTACTGACCATGGCATTACTGTCCTCGATTGGCCTGCCAATTCCCCTGACCTGAACCCCATAGAGAATATGTGGGGTATTGTGAAGAAGAAGCTGAAAGACACCAGACCCAACAATGCTAATGAGCTAAAGGCCGCTATTGAAGCATCCTGGGCATCCATAACACCTCAGCAATGCCACAGGCTGATTGCCTCCATGCCACGCCGCATTGATGCAGTAATCCGTGCAAAAGGATTCCCAACCAAGTACTGAGTGCATTAATGGACATTTTCAAATGTTTGATTTTGTTTTGCTGTTATAAATCTTTTTTTTTTACTTGGTCTGAGGAACTATTCTAATTTTTTGAGATAGGATTTTTGAGTTTTCTTAAGCTGTAAGCCATAATCAGCAATATTAAAATAATAAAAGGCTTGCAATATTTCAGTTGATTTGTAATGAATCCAGAATGCATGACATTTTTGTTTTTTTAATTGCATTACAGAAAATAAAGAACTTTATCACAATATTCTAATTTTCTGAGACAGTCCTGTAGACGGAAAGTCTTGGGAGCCCAAGAAATCTTCATTTCATGCAAGGAAAACCAACAAATGAATTCCCTGATCCTGAACTCGACCTGGGGTATGTAGTCTATCTACTTGATTTATATATTGACAAATGTACTTTCTATATTAATTGCGTTTTATAATAATTAACAAACACAAGTTAGGTATATATTTATAATAGCTTACCGTGCAACACAACTGCAATAAGCACTTATAATATCGCCAGTTTTCTTGACTGCGCAGATCCATACCGAATGTGGCGTATGGGAAATTTTCATTGAGTACATTTTGCTTTCGAAAAGCTATACTCAGAATCTGCGAGAGGATTGAAAAATATTTGTTTCAACCAGCCAGAGTCAAACAGTCTAAATGCTATGCCTTCTTTGTGTTCGTTGAAAGTTCGTTTATGAAACTCGACATCGTTCCCTGGGTGGTCAGACATTAAAAATAATGTGATATCGCTGAGGTATATTGGCGGCCAAGAAGTCATGCTGTTGTTTTCATTGACCCAGCCATCCTGCAATGTCAAGGGATCAGGCACTGAAACGGCACTCGTCATAACCAAAAGCTTAGTCTTTTCTTTTTCTGTGATTGAAAGTCTTTCGTTAGCTATTGGTTGCTCCTTAATGCCCATCTCTGATGCAGCAAACACCTTGGCAATAACCTCGAGTTTTGTTCCTGAAACCTTTAAATTCTGCTTGCGTCAAAATACTTTCAAAGCTTCGAATTTCCACATCTGAACCTCATCATAAGAAAGGAGTTCAGAACTCATTGTAGAGTAGTAGGTTTGTTTACAACACGCTTGAAGAATAAGCTAAATACAATGTAAACACGTAGAGAAGAAATCCAATATGGCAGCCCTTGTAGAGTTGGTGCTCACTTTTCTAGGCTTGCCACACCAGCATGCATTGCGATTCCACTGGAAGCCCGAAACTCCGATTCCGTCTATAAATAGTCCTGTCTCCCCTTGTCTTGTGCCAGTTCATCTTGTAAATCTAGTCAAGTGTATGGTTATTGTTAATGGGTAAACTTTGTATTTGTTGGTAAGTCAGACACTTTGTGGAGTCGTGTATTTTGGATCCTATATTTTTTCATTCCGTGGTCCTTAACAGTATGTATGTGGCCATAGTAATTCCATTTTGTTTTCTGTCTAAACTGTGCATTTTTCATATACACTAAATGTTACCACCAAAATAGATTAGATTATATAGATTTTTTTTGAGTGAGGTACATATTACATACAATATTAATTTGATCAAAGAGCTTGTTTGCCAAAAAGTAAGGGTATTCCTTTAATCAAGTAGACATTAAGCATGATGGCCCACATCCAAGGTCTCTAATGGACAGGCATAATTTCAGCGATCTCTGACAGCGGAGCTAATCTTTATTAAGGCAAACTAAGAGTATGGAAAGACTGAAAAGACTTTCAAAGTGAGGGAGCACTTCTAATGTCATGATCCTGGCTTAGTTTTTCTGTTTCCGGTTTCCTGTTTCACTTTGTAAAGAACACTCACCTTGTGTCAGGTCTCGTTTTACTTCCTGTGTTTGTATGTTTTCCCGCCTTTTGTGATTTTTGTATTGTTTTTTCAATCAAATTTTTCAAATTTAGTTGATTATTGTTCTTTGTTTCATCTCAATAAATAAAGATCAGACCAAAAACTTTGCATATTACATATTGGTTACTTGGACTCAGCACGGTAAGACATACCAGCCTATGGCCCTTTGAATACATGAATACATTGTTTCAAAGTGTTTAGCCTTCCCTTCCACATACAGTAAATCCTCTTCCCATTACATCCTCCTCTCCATTATTCTTTTTCTCATTCTTCACAGATTGTGACCAAGGTCACATAACCTTCTGAAGTCACTCTGATTTAACAATTAAACTGCTCTCAGATTAGCACTTCATGTGTGTCCTGTCTGTATGCTGATGCCCCAACAAGCACCTCTTCGATTAAACCTGATGCAGGCAGCTCTTCCATTCCCAAATGCATTTCCACCTTTTCTACTTTAACCCCAATCCAACCCTAGCCTTCCAGAGAGTGCTCTCTGCATTGAGAAAAAAACAGAGGCCAGCCAATAAACTGGCTGGCTCTTCCTACATTATGAATGGACAGAACCCCAGCACTAATTGGTTTTCATTTTGATCTCGCCAGCCTTTGAATATGTCTCCCACCCCTCGGGTAATGGAATGGGCCTGACCACTTTAATTACCCACCACTGTTGAGAGAGTGCAAGTCAGAAAGCGAGAGAGAGATGGAATAAAAGAAGAGATGATGGCATGATGGGAGAGCAATCCAGTAGCTGGAGGCCGAGTGAGTAAGAGAAGAGAGTTGAGGAGGGGAATTATGCAGTAGGTGAAGGAATTTGACCAGTATACATGACCATAACCTTGTTTTTGGTATTTATGTGTCCCATACATTGATGATAAGGTCACTATGCTTACAAGTTACAACTTAGTTCAAGGCTAGCAGAAAAAGAGACAGAAAAAGAATGGTTCAATGCTAAAGATGCATGCTTGTGTATTTTAAGTAGGGTTGGTTTTTATTGGATCCGGTTCCAGTTTGGCAAAATATACATAGCCTAAACAATTTACTATTTTAAATAATTTGCTTAGAGTTATAATGTGCCTTTACATATTATTAAGAAAAAACATCCCATACATAAAGTGGTGGACTGACCAAAATTGCCATTGGCAATGCTCATCCTAGCTTGGCTAAAAACGTAGCATCCTAATTATGTTACCTCTGTAAAAAAAATTTCTGTAGGTAACTTGATTTTAGCCCAAAAAGTAACTTGGTTAATGCTAGCCAACATGCTCAAAAGGTAGGCAGATTTTATTTAGTTTTTTTAAATGGAGCATGTTGTTAGTTCAAGCAGAGCACTGAAGTCACACTTGCATTAGCTGGTAGGTATCAGCTGTTTCATTCATGCTTCACCATCACTGGCTCATTCGTCAGCTCTGTGGCTATCAGCTTCCAACTAATATCCAATCATAATCATGCCATTTCTAATGTTCATGTAGGCTACACATGAGGTTTTTATTTGTATGTATATAACATTGCATATATGATGCTGCTGCTCATTGTATGTTCAGGTTGTAGCTATAGTTAATATTAAAGAGACTATCACTCAAAACTGTGGTTTTATCAGCCAGCAGAAGCTGATTACAAACCTCTATTAAAAATTGGATCAAATCCCAAACCCTATTTTTTGAGGTATATGTTGATATGTATGTGTGTGAATGTGTTTGTCATCTGTTTGTCTTCTTCTCTGTGTATGTATATTAGCCTTGGATGCTAAAATTGGTGGCTTTGAGGCAATGTCAATGGGCCACGTTTACTGCCTGAATGTGTACTATCTTGGGCTGGGACCAATAGATCATTTTGAGAAGAGAGAGTGCAAGAGATTGAGCCAGAGAGTGTGGCGAGAGATAATATAAAATGTTCATCTTGAGGTTCAAAAGGGCACTTCTCTGAGGTATTTTCTTATCCTGGGACCTACAGCACATGTAGAAAGAAACTATCATGTGAGGACCATCAGTTATATTCAAACCTGTGAGTGACTCATTCGGGTCCCAAGCCACACGGAGGATTTTCACTGCATCAATGTCAAATGAAATGTTAAAATGGTGCGTGATGCTACATGCTGCTGATCTCCTGTGAGACACTTTCAACAGTATAAAGTGAAAATTCTCTCCTTGTGGCATTTGAAGTGTCAATTACTAGTTGAATGGCCACTGAAATCATGCTGGTAACTGACACTTCAAAGATGGACTAACCCCAGCCCACCTCCCAGATTGTCCCAAATCAAAGAACAATGGTTGTAACACAATATTGCTTTAAACCTTTAAAAAAAATTTTTTTGAATGTCAGCCCTTGATTCATATTCCTTACGAATGTGTAGCAAGAGTGTTGAAAGCTTTTCTTGTGCCTGAGGCATTTTGAGTATGCTCTACCTTTTTAGTTCTAAAACAAACAAATCACCAGATTTAGTCGACTAATTTGCATTTTGCTTCATCATGTGTCAATCAGCCTCAAGAAATCACAGAGAAGTCAGTCTAATCAGTTCTGCAACACGCTGCTGTCATCTCCAATCTACCCCATGGTGGTGTAAAGAGGAAAATAAACCCAAATTATGTTTGCTAATCTGTTGAGACTGCAGTACTACTAAGAGCTTCAAGTTGCTCTAATCTATCACAGTCACACCCACTCGTCTCATAAGAAACACTTGAGTGGGTGAATCGAGGTAAATGCTACAATCTTCTTGATTTAATTCCTCTTTAGTCATGACAGGAAGCTATAGATGAAGAATAGGAGAAAGGTACTTGGAAAATGACAGTTGTTCTGGCAGGACGGCTTTGAATCTATTTAATATACATTTTCAACATGTTTGTTTTTCATTCTTTTTAATGTCACAGAGTTGATGAAGGTTGAACTTTTCTCAACTTTCCCCCGCAGTTCATGGCTTGTGTGACCATGACAACCATACAAACCACATGAAAGGATATGATAGAGGAGCTAATTTTGCCGTTGTCTGAGTTGACTGAAATATCCAACTTTTTCAAAGTTTGATCATCTGGTCTGGTCCAATAAAGTAAGTATTTAAAGTATTATTTAGCAAAACTCTCTATATTAACCATCCCATATTGCTAACCATTTCCTCTATTTTAAGCAACCAACACCATTTGGCTATGAAGTGAGTAGGTGGTTAGCAGCAGCCTGTAGGGTATGGTACAGGTCAATAGTAGGACTGCAGCCCATTCAAAAAATACAAACATTTGCCCATGCAACCGACCTAAACATTCACCGTCTGAGCGGTGTGGGTGCCCAACGCTACCTCAACTTTGTGCGTTGTTTTCCCCACACCCACATAAAAAGCAGCATCCACCAGCGATACCTGGCTGAAGACATTGCTGGCCTAAATAATTAATACTAAGAGCTCCATGCCTTCAGCTGACATGCATGATGGACCCTTACCAGAGCTGCGGAGGACCACCAACAGACCCCACAGTTGTCCTGCTGTCATCCTTCAGTGCATGCTGCCATGGGTACAGTCCATTCAGAATATTTTGTTTGTGGGGTGATCCAAGGATTTCTTACCAGAAATATCTAAACACAATGGGGATTGAGCCTAACACTCACTGATGACAGCCCTAGAATTTGCAGTATTACGAACTGGGTGTCTGTGGCGACATTCATGGGAAAAATCACAAGCGGCAATCTCTGGAAAGGGAATTCCTAAAACACACCTGCAATTAGTTTACTTTATTCATTGTGTAGATGGCCTTTTTGCAGAAAATACTTGATGGATGATGAGACAGCCAAACAGCCCATATCAAAGCAGAGACGTGTGTAGTGATCCATAGCAGCTATCCTGCCTCATGTTGTGCCATTAAACTAAATATCTTTCTAAATGTCACTCTAAATCAGTTTCAACAAAGCTCTTTCCCTCGATTTTTGTTTTTACAAACACGCTATAAAATGCTGTTACAATTTCTGTGGGTCAGCATTGAAGTTGGTCACGTAGTTCACATTGTCATTTGTGAAATTCTTACTGTATCTCATTGAAGTCAGATTAAACTCTAATTAATGGAGTCACTCGCTGTCTGTTTCTTTGTCTTCCTCTTCACTCGCTTCCACTTTCACTTTCCACTCGTTTGCATTTATTTCCTCTCCATGTCACTCTACTTTTTCTTCTCCTCTGCCACCATTTCCTCTTAGTTCCTCTTTCTCCCCTCCTCTCTTCTGTGTCCTATTTGTAGAGGTCTTCTGGCTTAAACTAAAACGAAAACTTCTGAGGCGTCTACGCTTCTGTGTGTGTGGCAGTATGTGTGTGTTCTCAGAGGGGTGTCTTTAGTTTGAAGTGAAATATTTCCACAAGGCTTGTGACCTTAGAATCTCAATTGCTCTCACAGCAGGTTCACATGCACTCACAGAAACACAAACACACACACACAAACACACATTCTCTGCTCTGTCAAACATAGTCAGTGTCCCGTTTTCATGCCTGTGCATTACTCCTCCCTGTACTTTGTGTTCTGGTTTTGTTTATGCCAGCAGCACTTTTCACTGAGGAGTAGCCTACATGTGTTTGTGTGTGTTTTCTTTCTTTCTTTCTTTATGTATTCATGTCTGTCCTGCTGTGTCTGTGTGTGAATAAGTTATTATGTGATTGTGTGTCTCTGCTGCTTTGTGTGTGTGTGTGTGTGTGTTTCTGTTTTCGTGTTGCCGTTGCATGTCTGTGTACGGTATTTGCATGTGTCCTTGCATCAGGTTTAACACACATTCAACTTTTGCCAAAATACTTATATATATAAAAGTAATTGTAATCAATCAGCAGACAATTATCGCCTCACTCGTCAGTTTCCCTCAATTCTACAGAGTGCTTTTAGCAACAGCAGGCAGCTGTTTTTGGTGAAAAAATAAATCCTCCTCTGGTAATCAAACTGTACACCTCATCCACCTCATATGGAACGATGGACAGCAGAGACTTTGATGCTGCGGTGGCTCCAGCCTTCAACAACTTTCTGATTTACAGGACATAATGGGACATAATGAGCAATATTGGGACATTATGTGCAATATCATGGACATCATTACTGAACATTTTAATCAACCATATACACTTACGTGTACTTACTGATCCTTACCATGTACCTTGTTTGTAATTTTGGCATTGTGCATATTTTGGATTTGTGCATTTTGACCAACTGCTTATTGATATTTTCATATTTGCACTCTATATGTTCACTCTTTCCTACTTTGTATTGCAGCTGCTGCACAACAATTTCCCTCAGAATAAATAACATTTGGTGACACTTTCTATGTCTATACTGCATTATAAACACTTTTCTAACTAATTATAGTTATAAGCATTAAATATCCATAATGCTTTATAACAATAATCATAACCCTCAATCTACCGGTCGATCTTTGTTCCTACCCTCACCTATGGTCATGAAGGCTGGGTCATGACCGAAAGAACGAGATCACGGGTACAAGCGGCCAAAATGGGTTTTCTCAGACGGGTGGCTGGCGTCTCCCTTAGAGATAGGATGAGAAGCTCAGCCATCTGTGAGAGACTCGGAGTAGAGCCGCTGCTCCTTTACATTGAAAGGAGCCAGTTGAGGTGGTTCGGGCATCTAGCAAGGATGCCACCTGGGCGCCTCCCTAGGATTGGTGTTCCAGGCATGTCCAGTTGGGAGGTGACCCCGGGGAAGACCCAGGACTCGGTGGAGAGATTATATCTCCTCACTGGCCTGGGAACGCCTTGGGATCCCCCAGTCGGAGCTGGAGGATGTGGCTCGGAGAAGGGAAGATTGGGGTTCCTTACTGGAGCTGCTGCCCCCGCGACCCGACCCCGGATAAGCGGTAGACGATAGATGGATGGATAACCCTATATAAAGCATTTTATAATGACTTATAAAGTCAGGTATTATAATACTTCATAATTGCTGGTCACTCACTGACATTTTATTGCAAGGATCATCGTGTATTATAATTCTTATAGGTGTAATACATTATAATGTTATAATGCGTTACCTCAGGATAAAGCAACCAATGACCACTATTCTAATTTTGATGCATTATAACAGTGATTATAATGCATTGTTGAAAAAAATTAAATAAGTAATCATACAGTATAAAAAAACAAAACAGTGTATCATTAGTTTTGACTTGACTTTGACTGAGGCATAATGGCAGATCCTATATTTTTTCTAATTTCGTGTCTGAAACCCTTCATTATTTCAATTGATGACAAACTCGTTCACACTCATACACCTGTATCATAGCTTTATTATCTTCTTAATGTAAACCCAGCATTTCCTACCGCTGCTGCTTCATATTAAAAGCATTCAACTGGCGAAACAGTAGCATGGCCTTTATTGTGAAATAGTCACAGGACATGCTTCACCATCACTATCTGTCACCATGGTTATTTACTGTTCCATGCTGTTACGTGGAAAACTATTTGTGCCGTGTGCAGCACAAAATCAAATTGCGGTTGGCTTGGCATGGCTTGATGTAAAAAATAAAACAAAGTAGCCCCTCAAGGAGTGTAAACTGTAATGTTAAACACTTAATGCCACTACAAGTGACCTTGGATTTCACCAAATCAGTCTTGGAGATATTGGAGTAAAATTGGCTTAACCGATAGGTTTCATAAAACTTAACAAACAGCGGTTTGTTTATGAAGCGGGCTTCAACCAAGATTTTGCCAAAAGAATCTGGACTCATGGAGACGTCTGTGTTTTATACGTTAAAAGGTCAATAAAGAGATTGACGCTGTAAACCTAAATACAAAGACTACCAGGAATGGGTAGCAAAGGGAGTAAACCAGTTGAAGGGTCACAGGGGCCCATTGTTGATCTCATATTTTCAAAATATGGCCCTGACATTTACAAGAATGGTGTGCCAATGTTATTTTATACTATTTTAATTCTCATTCATCCATCCATCCATCGTCTACCGCTTATCCGGAATCGGGTCGCGGGGGCAGCAGCTCCAGTAAGGAACCCCAATCTTCCCTTCTCCGAGCCACATCCTCCAACTCTGACTAGGGGATCCTGAGGCGTTCCCAGGCCAGTGAGGAGATATAATCTCTCCACCGAGTCCTGGGTCTTCCCCGGGGTCTCCTCCCAGCTGGACGTGCCTGGAAACACCTCCCTAGGGAGGCGCCCAGGTGGCATCCTTACTAGATGCCCGAACCACCTCAACTGGCTCCTTTCAACGTAAAGGAGCAGCGGCTCTACTCCGAGTCTCTCACGGATGGCTGAGCTTCTCACCCTATCTCTAAGGGAGACGCCAGCCACCCGTCTGAGAAAACCCATTTCGGCCGCTTGTACCTGTGATCTCGTTCTTTCGGTCATGACCCAGCCTTCATGACCATAGGTGAGGGTAGGAACGAAGATCGACCGGTATATTGAGAGCTTTGCCTTCTGGCTCAGCTCTATTTTCGTCACAACGGTGCGATAAAGTGACTGTAATACCGCCCCCGCTGCTCCGATTCCCCGGCCAATCTCTCGCTCCATTGTCCCCTCACTCACGAACAAGACCCCGAGGTACTTGAACTCCTTCACTTGGGGTAATGGCTTATTCCCTACCCTGAGTAGGCAATCCATCGGTTTCCTGCTGAGAGCCATGGCCTCAGATTTGGAGGTGCTGATCCTCATCCCAACCGTTGCACACTCGGCTGCGAACCGATCCAGTGACTGTTGAAGGTCACAGACCAATGATGCCATAAGGACCACATCATCTGCAAAGAGTAGCGATGAGATCCTCAGGTCACCGAACTGCAACCCCTCTCCTCCACGACTACGCCTCGATATCCTATCCATGAAAATCACGAACAGGATTGGTGATAAAGCGCAGGCCAACATTCACGGGAAACGAGTCCGACTTACTGCCGAGTATCCGGACACAACTCTCGCTTTGGGCTTACAGGGATTGGATGGCCCTCAAAAGTGACCCCCTCACCCCATACTCCCGCAGCACTTCCCACAGTATCACCCGGGGGACCCGGTCATACGCCTTCTCCAGATCCATAAAACACATGTAGACCGGATGGGCGTACTCCCAGGCCCCCTCTAGGATCCTTCAAGAGTAAAGAGTTGGTCTGTTGTTCCACGACCAGGAACGGAATCCGCATTGTTCCTCTTCAATCAGAGGTTCGACTACCGGCCGAACCCTCCTTTCCAGTACCTTGGAGTAGACTTTACCAGGGAGGCTGAGAAGTGTGATACCCCTGTAGTTGGCACACACTCTCTGGTCCCCCTTTTTAAATAGGGGAACCACCACCCCGGTCTGCCAACCCCTAGGCACTGTCCCAGACTTCCACACAATGTTGACGAGGCGTGTCAACCAAGACAGCCCCTCAACACCCAAAGCCTTCAGCATTTCTTGACGGATCTCATCAACCCCTGCGGCTTTGCCACTGTGGAGTTGTTTGACTACCTCAGTGACTTCCATCAGGGAAATTGACGATGATCCCCCATCCGCTTCCAGCTCTGCCTCAACCATAGAGGGCGTGTTTGTCGGATTCAGGAGTTCCTCAAAGTGCTCCTTCCAGCGGCCGATAACCTTCTCAGTTGAAGTCAGCAGGGTCCCACCCTTGCTGTACACAGCTTGGATGGTTCCTCGCTTCCCCCTCCTGAGGTGCCGGATGATTTTCCAGAAGCACCTTGGTGCCGACCGAAAGTCCTTCTCCATAGCTTCTCCGAACTTCTCCCACACCCGCTGCTTTAACTCTGACACGGCAGATGCTGCCGCCCTTCTAGTCCTTCGAAACCCTGCAACTGTTTCCGGAGTCCTCCTGGATAACATAACCCGGAAGGACTCCTTCTTCAGTCGGACGGCTTCCCTGACCACCGGGGTCCACCACGGTGTTCGAGGGTTACCGCCCCTTGAGGAACTTAAGACTTTGAGACCACAGTTCATCATCGCAGCTTCAGCAATAGAGGTTTTGAACATCGCCCACTCAGGTTCAATGCCCCCAACCTCCACAGGGATGGCTGAAAAGCTCCGCCGGAGGTGTGAGTTAAAGATCCCCAGGACAGGGGCTTCCTCCAGACATTCCAAGTTCACCCGCACTACCCGTTTGGGTTTACCAGGTCTGTCCAGAGTCTTCCCCCACCCCTTGATCCAACTCACCACCAGATGGTGATCAGTCGACAGCTCCGCCCCTCTCTTCACCCGAGTGTCCAAAACATGCGGCCTCAGATCAGATGATACGATTACGAAATCGATCATTGACCTTTGGCCTAGGGTGCTCTGGTACCACGTACACTTATGAGCATCCTTATGTTCGAACATGGTGTTTGTTATGGCCATTCCATGACTAGCACAGAAGTCCAACAACAAACGACCGTTCGGGTTTAGATCAGGGAGGCCCTTCCTCCCAATCACGCCTCTCCAGGTGTCTCCATCATTTCCCACGTGTGCGTTGAAGTCTCCCAGCAAGACTACGGAGTCCCCTACTGGAGCCTCCTGCAGGGCTCCATTCAGGGTCTCCAAGAAGGCCGAATACTCAGAACTGCGGTTTGGGGCATAGGCACAAACAACTGTCAGAGTTTTCCCCCCCATAACCCGAAGGCGTAGGGAGGCAACCCTCTCGTCCACCGGGATAAACTCCAACGTAGTGGCGCTCAGCCGAGGGCTAGTGAGTATCCCCACCCCGGCCCGACGCCTCACACCTTGGGCAACTCCGGAGAAGAATAGAGTCCAACCCCTATCCAGGAGTACGGTTCCAGAGCCAAGACTGTGCATGGAGTTAAGCCCCACCAGATCCAACTGGTAGCGATCCACCTCCCGCACTAGTTCCGGCTCCTTCCCCCACAGAGAGGTGACGTTCCACGTCCCCAGAGCCAGCCTCTGCTGCCCGGGTCTGGTCCGTCGAGGAACCTGACCATCACTGCCACCCGTGTGACAGCGCACCCGACCCCAGCGGTTTTTCCCATGAGTGATGGGCCCACAGGATGGATGGATGGGAGGCACCACGTAGCTTCTTCGGGCTGTGCCCGACCGGGCTCCGTGGCAAACCCGGCCACCAGGCGCTCGCTGTCGGGCCCTCCCTCTGGGCCTGGCTCCAGACGGGGGCCCCGGGCTTCCTCCAGGGCAGGGTCTCTCCTTTCCTTTCCCTTTCTTTCATGAAGTCGTTTTTGAACCATTCTTAGTCTGGCCCCTCACCTGAGACCAATTTGCCTTGGGAGACCCTACCAGGAGCACTAGGCTCCAGACAACACAGCTCTCAGGTTCATAGGGACACACAAACCTCTCCACCACGATAAGGTGATGGTTCCCAGAGAGGTATTTTAATTCTATTTTAGACTATTTTAATTCTTGCTATTTCTGCTATTTTTGTAATGGTACTTCAGACTCATTTACATCTACACTGTGATTATTGTACTGTAAATGCTCTTATTCTGTCTAATTTTGTACTAATTGTTATGTTTTTGCTGTGAAGCACTTTAGGCTGCAATTCTTGTATGAAAGGTGCTATACAAATAAAGCTTATTATTATATTATATTATTATTAAATCAGGAAGGTGGAGGTGACAAACAAAGTTATTGTCTATAGTTTTCTTTTACCCGAAGATATATGAAGTGAAAAGGCTTTCGGTCCACCTAGCAAGAGTGACCAGAACAGCAGAAAGTTGAATACGTCTGGAGGGACTGGCTAAAGACACAGGCAAACTGTGACATGGAAGCCTGGTTGGTTGCGAGAGTCACTTTGGATACAAATTTAATCAAATCCAGTTGGAACAGGTCTATACCGCCCTCCCTCCCCCTTCGGGGTTTGGTCCAAAGGGATTCTGGGAAATCACAAATGAGAGTAGAATATTACATGGAAGGTCGAGAAAAAGGTGAAAATATAAAAATAATCCATTAAATGGTATGCATGGATGAAATCTACTATACATTACACTAAATTGCATCTAAACAATGACCGCACTAATTAATTTCAGTGTCATCCATTCACAATTCTGCCAATCAATTTAATGATTGCTTTATATTTTACATTTGCCCTTGTTTTGAATGAAAATAAACACTCCCACATACACACCCCTGCACTTTTATTAAAAAAAACTGACATAGACGTTAGCTTCATTCAGACAGCAGTATTCAGTCACTGTGAATGGCAGGTAAATAGACATTGATTGTCGATAATTGTCACAGCACTCTATGGATTTGTGCCGGCCTCTAGAAAGGGCAGATGCTATCTTGGTTTCAACCATGGCTGAAGCTTAACGGAGAGATGCCGATATCTCACTCAGCTAGATTCAGAATGGGACAGATAGATGAATGCCTTGTCTCTGGCGCTTTGTGCACGTTTCTGTGCGCTGGTGAATGTGTCCATCTCGCTCGCTTGCTATGTTACTCTCATCCTCAGCCAGTCTGTTTTATGCTCTCTCAATGTTTAAATGTATATCTTCTTCTGTTTCCTCTCCTTCCTTTTTCTATATTCTTGTATACGTCTCGATTTGGTCTGATAGTACGTCAACATCAACTTGTGTAGATGTATCTTCACCTCAATTCACTATATCTAGAACAAATTAGGCTCTGTCGCATCCACGTTACTTTGCATTGACCTTAATTAAATATCGCCTCTTGTAACATTTTACGTCCGGTCTTTCGAGACAAAGGTCAAGGAGTCTACAAAGTATTAAGGTTCATCTTCTCAGAACCATGAATATGCAGCCAGTGGTTACCAATATCTTCTTTATTTTCTTGTTTTAGTAGGTAAAAGCTTCAAGAACACGTTCACTGAGCTGAAGCTATTGAGGAATATATATGAAGCTGTATGCTATGTTTATAGAGGTGTTTATTCAATCTCTTCTTGAAGGCATGAACACTACTTGATGTGATTTCTCCAATGGCATGTTGTTACTGCAGAGTGGACAAAGTATTTGGTGTTAGCCCTGGGGAGTGACAAGGCATGGCTTAGTGGTAACTGCCGTGTGGTTCAACCTGGGACATGAGCTGAGGGTAGGAGTGCTTTCTGGACAGTTGGGCAGATCTGGACAATCAAGTTGACAGTTTGACTAGAGAAAGGCTCATAGGATATCTTTCATGATAATTTGACATTTTGGGCTGATGGTGGCATCGCAGAAAAGTGTCCAAAAGCAGAATCATCCTCTGAGATGCATAAATTCACTTAACAAATGTCACACCGATCTGTTAGTTAGATTTTATACAATTTAATTTTGGCCTTTGATGTTTAATAAAAGTGATCACTTCAACATTTATCCTCTGGGAACCTTGAATATCCACAGAAAACGTTGTCAGTAGATTGTTCAAAGTTCAAATTCTAACTTGATAATTAAAGGTCAGTTGGTCACCAAGATCATTATGAGTTATCCTCTGGGGACCGTAATTATCCATGCCAAAATTCATGACTATCTTGAAATGTTGTGACATATTACTCTAGGCCAAATTATGGACAGTACAATAATGAAACTAGCATATGTAAAGTAAAGAGACTACACTGGCCTTTGAGAGAGGATCATATAAAATTGTCATTGTTTAAATGTAGCAGCAGCATTCTGCATTTTGGTTTGTGTCCCCTGGATGTACATAACAAATAAATAAAATAGTGTTTTCGGTAACACTTTATTTGAAAGGGTACGCATAACACTGTCTTGACACTGTCAAAACCATCACATGAAACCTTTCAGTCTTGATGAATGTTTATGACTGTTGACTGTTGAAAAGTTGACACCGTTTGATATTTTTGTTATGACAACTTGACATTTAACAAGACAACATAACCAGAGTCATAAACTTGCTTTAGGGGTCACAGGAATTATTCATGACACCGTTATAAAAGCCTTTGACAGAGTAATTCAATTCAATCATCTTTTATATCCTTAAGTTCAAACATTCATAAAGACTCCTGCGTGTTCATAACAGTTGTCATGTCATGGTTATGACAGTGTCATGTCAGTCTTATGCACACCCCTTCAAATAAAATGTTACTATGTGTTCAATTATGGTGTTTTGGTGGCGTTTTTTTGCATGTAAATTATCAAATGGTCCACCTGTCTTCAACCTCTGCATGAAAAATATTATTTTAAAATTCAATTTTCAGCCTTCAGCAACACACCTGCAGAAATATCTCTTAAGTAGAGTCAAAACAACCACTTTATGACTCCCCGTAAAGCCGTCTGATGCCTGTTGTCAACATATCACAAGCGTGGCAGAAAATAGAATAACTCTAGCTAGGAAATGTAATTACTGGTGCAAAAGAAGGGAAAAGGGCAACAATACAGAGAGAAGAATGACACTGAATGTAGATAATGTGTGGGTAATTGATTGCCATTGTTCTGTAGTGAGGGTAATTCATTATGCCACCCTCTGCTATGGCACACAGTGTCATAATAACAATAATGCACCAACTGAACTGAGCTGAACTTAATTATTTCAGCCTCAACTGATAGATAAACACAAAGCTGGATGGCCAGAGTAAACTATGAATATGTCACCAAAGCAAATAACATATCTGACTGGCCAATATGCTGATAAATGCCACAGCTCCAGGGACAATGTGTTACTGTGACACTCACAAACACTCAGTATTCCATTTGCCCATTTATTTCAAGATGGCATGAATATAAACTCTTACTTGTTGGATTTTTTCCCTGTCTCACCTGCATTGAAACTGAAAAGAATGACAAAATCAGAGACTGAACCAGACTCAACTATTGTGTGAGAGAGAGACCTTGAGATTGATTTTGTTGTTTTCCCTCGGTGTGAAAGTGGAAGAGGTAGAAAGGCCAAGAGAAAGATGGTGTGATGTGGACAGACAAGGAAATGGAAGACAGAGAATGGTAGATAGAGATATAAAGTGACAGAGGAGAAAAAAATACTTTTCTCTCCCAGAGAGAAAAGCAAGATTGTGTGATGATAACAGCAATGACTTCAAAAGTTAGAGTATAGAGAAAGAAGAATGAGGAAAATGAAGAGGGACAGCAAAGAGACCTAAGAATAATGAGAGAAAGATAGGAAAGGTATGGATCACCAAAACACATGGAAGCAGAAGCATACTCAACAATTTCAGACAATATATTTTAAGTCAGCTATAATCAATATTTCTATATCAACGGTGGATCACATGACTACTTGTAGGTGAAAGAGGTCGCTTGTAATGACGAATTCACAGAGAATTATCACCCATCTCTGCAGTTCTTCTCGGAACTATAAAGCACTTTAGAGCCTTCCAGTTAATTTTTGGGGGTTTTCCAGGCCACGTTTTTACTGTTTTGATTCACTCTCACTGCTATCATCCACCTTTGATTCCAGCAGCAGGCAGCTATAAGCATCCGACAAAACCCACTGTACACTACCTGCACAGCACCAGTAGACAAAGTTAGTGACTAGCTGGTGAACATAGCGGTGCCATCTAGCAGCTAAATAACCCAATATTTATCTTAGCAGTTGGTGGAAACTAAAAACAGTGCAAAAAGAAAATTTTATATTGGACTTAAATTCATCAATTCAATCTAATTCAATGCAATGCAATATACAGACTGAATGTAAAGTGAATTATAGAGGTGGTGTGGTTGCAAATAAAAGTGAATAGAAAGAAGTAATTGGATGGTTGATTTGATTTAATTTGTTTGGCCTTTATTTAATCAGGTTTGTCCAAATTGAGATCAAAGATCTTTTTTACAAAGGAAACCTGGCGAAGAATAGCAGCAACACAGAGTTTCAACAATTACCATAAAAGCACATAGATTAGAGTAACATTAAAAATGATCAGATAAAACATTTGCACACAGACAGCCTGGACTCAATAGATTTCACCAGACCAGATTCACCAGATCTAGACCCTCTCTCACTTCCTGCAACTTGACAAACACTTCCATGTGTTTTTTCTATTTCCTCCGCATCTCTTCCCTTGACGGACCTTCCCGTTGCCACCGCGGTTCCCCGCGACATTGGACCAGTGGAAAGCACGCCACCGTAGCATCAGATGGCTCACTGCTCACTGGACTTTCTCCTTTAATGGCAGGGGACACGAGCGCCCTTCCAAAGTAAATAAGCTTAGTCCATGTGGCAGCTCTCCACAGCCACCTAGCCTTCACAATAGGACTAACTGTTAACAAGCAGCTAACTGCATTCTGCAAAATTTCCTCCATCAAACAGCTTAACAAGCTGTAGACAGCAGGCTGCCACAACACAGACAACACACTTTTTTACTCCAACTCAAAGGATTTGACAGCTAAGCTATTCTTGCTTTACATTTTTGTGTCTTTGTCTCACCTGCTATACCTTTGGCAGATCTGTAGACCCACAACTTCTCCATGGGGTTTTATTGCACACTATGTGACCTTATTGCTTTCCTTCACCAAGGCTGAATATTTCCCCAGATGGATTTGCTGTTACATGAGGTGAGTTTTACAATTTACAGTTACTGCTTATATATCATGCATCATGAGTGGTTCAATGAGCCTGGACATTTAGTGCTCTGGCTTATACTGACATATGCATGATGATGCTTACACACGGCTGGTAGTCTGCTTATACAGATTTCAAGATTGCAATATGTTCACTGTTCTACATAAGTAAATGACAAATGTAGCTGTTCTCTGTTTTACAACAATCCCTCTGGCATTATGCTTTTGATGTAAACGCTGGCCAAATCTGAGTTCTATAATAGCCCTGCAAGTATTGCTGCTTAATAAATAGTCAGAGTAGTACATGGATGCCTGGGCCTAATGTAGACCATGCTTTTAACTGATCTTAAGATCTGCTCCAAGGCGGGCAGTATTTCAGAGGCATTCAATGGCTCAAGAAATTATTCTTTGCTTCTTGGTAGTAATAAATGACAGTATCCTGCTTCTGTATACATTCATAGGAGATGTTTAAGGCTTGTACTGTACCTACTCTCTAGAGGAAATTAAATTCTTACCCTGTCCGCTGTGCTGCTACAGATTTAAAGATGAGAAAGGCATCATAGAATGTGTAATGGAATTTAGCCTAGACAGCTTGGTTCATCATAAAAGCACACCTAGTGATTTCATATGTTTGGCTCTGGGTTGGAGTTTGGGATATTATATGAGAAAGGGTCGAGATAAAATATGTTATTTCTCATGTTGTTATGTATTCCATGTACTGTCACATCAGGAAGCATTCCTATACTCCTCGCTGGAGCCTATCATTGCACATTTGTAGTGGGTAAGAGGCAGAGTACACCCTGGACAGTCCGGCAGTCTATCCCAGACCTAACACATACATTCAGACAAAACAGCGACAACAAGAAGGGTTGGGTTCAAACCATATACAGTCTAAAATATGGACGTAGTTTCCATGACGTCAGCCATATGTTTGTGAAAAGCCGTTGTGAAGCACAAAGTGAGCGGCTTCGGCTGTCGCCATCTTGGCAGTGACTAAACTAAAATGGGCATTGTTGTCGTAATTGAGGCGAACCTGGGTGATGCAGCGACTTGAGATGGCAACCACCTGTCACTAAAGTGGCCACACCCTTAATAATGCTTAATCTTAAGCTATTTTTACCAAGCTGTAAACATGTTTATTATTCCTGTAAAGTTGGGCATTTAAACATGGGGGTCTACAGAGATTGCTCCGTTTTGGAGCAAGCCTCAAGTGGCCATTTGATGAACTGCAGTATTTCTACACTCCCGCTCAGGATTCACTGCTCAGCCACGAAGGTTGCTGCTTGGTTCAAACCCAGTACCTTCTCGCTGTAAGGTGACACTACTAACTACTGAGCCACTCTGCTGCCATATTCACATTCAACCAAGTAAATTAATATTTCCATCTCTGTCTTTATTGTGACTAGTGTTCGGTGTTTGTGTGTTCCTAAGAGAAATGTCCGAAGGTAAGACCAACAAGTACCATGTCAAGTCACAAGTTAGGATCAATCCTAAGACCTAAACTTCAAGTTCTAAACCACCGTATTATTATTGGTTAACTTCTTGTCTGCACTGTCAAACACACATTTCCCTCCTGCTTGAGCCAAATGATTGGATGTTGCTAGATTGATTTAAAGTCTATTTTTCAAAGAAAAGATGAACAGTTGATTCACTACGCACGTTTTCATGATATAATAAAGTGTTTACATAAAACAACAAACATGATACTGTATATATCATTTTCACATTTTCCTCCAGTTATGCTGATTTTGCATCAAAGTTGTTTCGTCATTCATTAATGTCTGTACTACATGTAGTATTGTTTTTCCTGTGCAGGCTGATGTAAATCAAACATGGCTGCCATGAAAACCAAGTGACAAATAAAGAGAGAGAATGAATGAAAGAGAGTTACTGAGAGAATGTGTGTTTTAGCTTGTATGTTCACTTCATTGTATATGTATATGTTTCCATCCAAAAACAAATTTCCTCTGGTGCCATACACAATCATTCTGTTAAGGGGGCATGTTAACACACAGGGGGGAGATTTCCACATAATTTCCTTGTGTTTTTTCGTGCAATAATATTTCAAGACACACAGTTGAATGTAGCTCATCTTTAAAACATGACTATTTGTTCTACTCACCTGAAGTAGGCCTTTAGTGGTCACATGGTGTTACATTGTACAACTGTTTGCACAATTAACATATTGTAAGCACAAGAGCAAGTGCATAAGCTCATGCACACACACAATACACACACACACTTACAGTACACACACGCTCTACCTCTCTGTTTCCAACTCACCCAGGACCTGCTGTATTTAACTAATGCATAAAACATGATGTTTAGAGGCACCGACTCTCAGAGGATACTTTTAGGAGTTTTACTACTTTGTACTGTTTAGATCAAAACAGAGAGAGAAAAAGATGAAAAGAGAGATCCATAGAATAACTCTAAAATCATGTTTGACATTGAATGATTTACCCCAACATTTTGATTTCAAAACATCAATTGGCGACTCAAGCGGTCTCAAGATGACAAGACTGACATCTAAAGGGTCTCCAAATCAAAAAATTAATCATATATAATAATAATTAGTTCTATATAGAAAATCGATTACATTTTCAAATAAAAAAGTCAGGTTTTAAATAAACTGAGAAATAAAATTGCCTTATATTTTCACTGCCAAGGATATACAGTATATTCAATTTTACATAATGTTCTGATTTACCCTGAGATCTTTACATGTTCTCTATCAATGAAAAAAGATGGATAATCACTAATCCATCCACAGTACTATTTTTGATCCGTAGTGTTGTGATGATAACATCATGCTTTATATGGGAATGCAGGATTAAAGAACATGTACAAATTGCCAATAATCCAAGGCATCAATGAGAATAAAAAATGAGTGTTTCTGGAAACAGTGTCAGACTGTTCCTATCCAAAATGAAAATGGAATTCATTTTCTAATGAGCAATCACTCCCACTATGCAAAGAGTTGATGAAGAAAATTAATTATCTGGATTGCCAGACTTCAGATTAAATTGATCCAGCCTAAAGTCTCATGATAAATGATGATTTGATCACACTGCACATATAAAAAGTTCACATAGAGTATGATTGTTAATTTTTCATTGTCATTTTCACTGAGTGATCAGACGTGTATTGGTTTGCATGTTCACATGTCATGCTATTTTATTTCCAAGAAGGAATATATAGTTTAGTTCTAGTTTAGTTTAGTATAGTTCTTCTTTTAACTTTACATCTACTTGACATTTAATGTATTTATGAATGTGTTGGTTTATCTGATTGCTGGTGTGTTTTGGAAGGAAAAACAAAAAGAAGTGATTGGGTTCGACGTCCGTCATACCAATGAGCCAAAATCAACATGGAGCCTGTACAGTTGGCCTGACCACAGCCTGCGGCGTTCCAAATTTTGAGAGGCACGCACCGGGTCATGCAACAGGCCTAACCCTGTATAAATCGACAGCACCACAAACCACAGCCAACACAAAAGCAAACATTTTAATCTTCATGAAGTTAGGATTTAGTGCAGGACTGTTGAATTAGGGCCGGGCTATCCTATTAGTATGAACAAAATGTTGTCCGACCACGTCTAAATGCAAAGCTGCTCCACACAACCCGAAGGCAGGGTAAAAGCCTCCTGTCATAGAAGAGGTTCAATGTGTTAATCATTAAATATTAATATATTTATACTGTTAAAGTCATTTCTACATGAAAAGTGACAGTATAGTAGGGAGGCGAGTGGAAAAGAGAGCTTGAGAGAGAAGTTGAAACATATTCTCACCTCCACATAGCTGTCCAATCACTGCGTAAAGAAGTTGTGAATGCCATATTGTCGGTTTGGAAAGGTTACAGAAATTGTCAGACGCAGCCCCCCTAATAGTTGTGTGTGGGGGGGGGGCATTTTATAAGCCGTTCGACCAGGCAAGCACTTCTGTTGGCGTATACCTTAAAACTGTATTAGTCTCAGCTAGCGGTACCTACTAAACTGACAACTTAGTGTATACACATATTTCATAATTTGGGTGAACTGACCCTTTAAGTATTACAGTACCTTCTTAACTTTGATTTGTTTTATATATGTCAGCTATATAAAATATTAAATTAGTGAGCGAATGTGCTAAGAAGACAGTGTGCCAAGCACTTAAGCAGTGAGATGCAATATTATTTCAGCAATATGATACCCAAAGGAAGTCTGGTGTCAAGGACATAGTCTGTAGACACATAAATGTAATGCAACAAATGAATGAAGGACTCCCAAGTGCATAAGTAATAAGGAATAAGGATATTTCGGAAGTCAATTATGGTTTGATGAAGCTTGCCACCATAATGGTGATAAAGACCAAAATAGAATGAACTGCCTTTTGACATGATAAAGCCTAGTGTGATCATATTGAGACTGTCATGAAATGCGTTTTATAGGCTTTGCAGAACATATTTTGAGCCCAAATTTTGATTTTGTCCCAGTTTATTGCATAATAATAACTCCTAAACCACAGGGACCACAAGGCAAAACAAGGCACTGGCACATTGTGAAGTGCTGCTGAGAAAGTATAGCTGGCAGTATTGTTGTAATGACAGATTTAGACCTTTACTGAAGCACTCACTATAGTCTCATTTGGGGGATGCTGTGAATTTTCTTTGCAAAACTGTTATCTTCAGCCCAGCCATCTGATAGATTGCAATGTCCCTTTAGTCACAGTATGCAGTATATCCTGTCTTCCTCCAGCTTCACACAGTGCATCTATAGAGAAAATACTACATATAGATGGGTTTATGGCTTCATTTTCTCACTCTGGCAAAGGGATTTGAGTTTACAAATTAATATTACAGTGTCATCATTAATTTTAATAAACAGAAGATACAGCTATGAGGAAAATTTAATTATTTGTTGAAGATAACCTTCTCAATAATGGAATAAGGAAAGTGTCAGGACGATGCTGAGATTACATATCTGGCGTTATTTGTGTACATACATTAAAAGTCAGTCAGCTCAGTTTTCAATGATCAACATTGAGCACACAATGGTATTACAATCATACAGTGTATCCAGCAGAACTGTGATGCAAATGGAAATGTGGGCTCACAAAGACGTGTGAGCTCTTTGTCTGGGAAAACAGAGAGTGTTCAGTACAGAGTGGAGTCAGCTGTGAGGAACGAGAATGTCATAGTGTTTTGGCGATGAACATCGAGCCAACAGCTAAATAATACTGTGAAAAAAACAGAAGAAGAAATTAGGTGCGGTGTCAAATTCAGTCATTTGTTCCTATTAGTGTGGAATACTGTAATTAGGAAGGTGGAGGTGCGAACACTGTTTCACAACACCAATACTGTACATAAACTTCTCAAATTTATTTCATGAAACTGGCGGAGAGGCTCGCTGATGCATCACAGTTTTGTATAGTTCAGGTGCTTTGTAGAGATATTTCATTATTATACAGGCCTTGGAGCCAAGTAGCATAGTGCTCTTACACTCAAGGCTTGTATCGTTTATGCTTTCTTGCAGTTTGGCCTTCACATTTGTTAGGCTTCCAGTAGTTATTGATATATACATATTTTTTTACATTCCTGACAATTCGCAGCTTTAAAAAACTTTTTTTATCCCTTTGAATCTTGCATGTTGTTGTCATCCTCTTCTCTCCAGTGCGTGGGAGGGGGCAGGAACAGTGTGGGAGAGAGGAGGTAGGCGGCGGTGGGCGACACGCAGCAGAGGTAAACCTCGAGACATGAGTCCACAACGTTGGGGACACACAGCCAGCTCTGTGGGCCCTGACAGAAACACCTTCCAGACTGATTCTGCCTCAGGGTGTTTTAATTTAATACTCTCAGCCATCGTAATACTCTCCCTGTGTGTGTGTTGAGGGATTGGTGGTGCGTGGGGGGGTTCAGAAACACAGTTGGATTAAAATAGTCCCTGTTGTCTCCTATTGTCTCTCATGCTTTGATGTTTCTGGTAGTGAGTAGTTAGTAATTAGCACGCCCGCACAATTTGGCACATCTCCTCTTTCTCATTCTCTCCTTCATTTTCTTTTTTCCAGATTAACAGGCAGCACCCGCCTTCCTTTCTTTCTTGTCTTCCTTAAACTATTATGTTCTGTCTTTATCTACAGGTACATTATTCTTGACTCCATTTTGCATTACAGCACTGTGCTCTTCTCTCTCCAAATACAATAATTAACCCTCCACTGTTCCATCTGTCTTCTTTCTTTCCATCCCTCCACTTCCCAACCTCTGGCCCTCTCTACCTCAATCATTCTTCTTTTTAAGTAGCATTTGCCTTTTTCTCATAATAGCACAGCAGTGCGTTATGCTTGCCGCAAGAGCCATGTAATTTATCAACACAAGGGAAATTACCACCTATTGTTGTTAGGGGGTGAACAGGGGTGGGGTGTAAAATAGGTTTAAGCATGTAAATGAATCATCAAAACCAAGCCTTCTAATTATATTTTTCTCTCTCTCTCTCTCTCTCTCTCTCTCTCTCTCTCTCTCTCCCTCCCTTCCTGCAGTTCTGTCTCAGTCTTTATGTTTCTTTCCCTTTCAAGCCTGATCTCTCTTTCACTCTTGGTTTGTTCCATTTTGTGTATAGAGCTCCTGCTCTGACCTGCAGTCTTTTCTCTTGTTGGTTTTTGTGCTGCCGATCCAGGATTTAGGTTCATAGCGTACTGTAAATTCTCTCTAAATATTCACCAGAAATGCATAGAACCTTTACTTGAAGCAGACTTATATTATAGACAAGCCTTTTATTTTATCATGTTTGTAAACATTTTTTAAATGTTTCTCTGTTTGCAGTTGATGCCGATGCTAAGATAGTTGGTTTGAAAATCAAGATAATAGCAAAACAGTTTTACAGCACTGATTACATCAGTACAACAACGGCCCTGTGATTCCCAACCCCTGCTGCCAAGTTTATCTTTTTGATAAAATATTTCTCTCACCCACTCATTCATGCAGCTCAAAGAGCAACATCCTCCCATTCTTGGCTTAAAGGGATAGTTCAGAGTTTTTGAAGTGGGACTTGTATGAAGTACCAAAGTCAGTGTATTACCTACGACACATCCACAAATCAATAAATGGTATGCTATATTTAGAATATTCTCACCGCTTTACTTTACCGTAAAACAGCCCTTTCAGACGGGGAACTGAAGTCGCTATCTATGCTCTAGGAGGCTGTGGCTCAGGAGGTGGCGTGGTCGTCGGAGGGGCAGTGGTTCGATCCCCAGCCCCTGCAGTCAGCACGTCGAAGCTGAACTGAACCCCAAATTTCTCCCGATGGCATGGCCCATGGTGTGTGTGAGTGTGTTGCTCCATCACATCAGACCCCAGGTCCGCCATGCACAAGATCCTCTGCAGTTCGCATACCAGGCGAAGGTGGGTGTGGATGACTCCATCCTCTATCTGTTACACAGGGCTTACTCTCATCTGGACAAGGGGAGTGGCGCGGTGAGAATTATGTTTTTTGATTTCTCCAGCACCTTTAACACCATCCAGCCCCTACTCCTGAGAGATAAGTTAACAGAGATGAGGGTGGACTCACATCTAGTGAGATGGAGTACGGACTACCTCACAGAGAGACCACAGTACATCAGGCTGAAAGGCTGCACGTCCGACACTGTGGTCAGCAGCACTGGAGCGCCACAGGGGACGGTACTCTCCCCTGTCTTGTTCACCATCTACACCTCTGACTTCCAGCATAACTCTGAGCTCTGCCACATGCAGAAATACTCAGATGACATTGTGATCGTTGGCTGTGTAAGGAATGGACAAGAGGGGGAGTACAGAAGTCTGGTGGAGGACTTTGTGAGGTGGTCCAAGTCGAACCATCTGCAGCTGAACACCTCCAAGACCAACGAGATGGTGGGGAATTTTACGAAGGATCAGGCCACATCTGCAACCTGTGTCCGTCAACGTAGAGGTGGTCAGGTCCTACAAATATCTGGGCCTGCAGCTGTACGACAAGCTGGACTGGACTGCAAACATGGACACTCTTCATAAGAAAGGGCAGAGTCGTCTGTACTTCCCGAGAATGCTGGGGTCCTTCAGAATCTGCAAAATACTGCTGTTGATGTTCGACCAGTCTGTGGTGGCCAGCGCTCTCTTCTATGCTGTGGTGTGTTGGGGAGGAAGCAACAAGAAGAGGGACGGTGGGCGGCTGGACAGACTCGTGAGGAGGGCTGGCTCTGTAGTGGGCACAGAACTGCACTCCCTGGTGACAGTAGCAGAGAGAAGGACCCTTGACAAACTGTTATTCATCCTGGACAACGCCCTCCACCCTCTGCACAGCACATTCACCCGGCAGAGGAGCACGTTCAGCGGCAGACTACTGTCCCTGTTCTGCTCCACAGACAGACTCAAGAACTCTTTTGTCCCCCTGGCCATAAGACTATACAACTCCTCTCAGTGATGGCCGGGGGATTCCAACATTTGTAATTATTTATAACGGTCTGTATTTTTACATTTGTAAAATGTAAACATTTGTAAAAAAAGTTTTTGTAAATTTGTAAAAATCGCTTATTTTTAATTGTATTTGTACTTACTTTTTAATGGAGAGAGGGAGGGGGGGTGTAATGTTAATAAATGTATAATGTATTTTAAGCTACTGAATGCATAAAGTATCTATCTATCTATCTATCTATCTATCTATCTATCTATCTATCTATCTATCTATCTATCTATCTATCTATCTATATACCATGTGGTGCGAGAGCAGGAAACAATCTTTAAATAAAAGAACATCAGACACAGTAAGTAAACAGTACAAACTAACTCCTTTGTTGTAACCTCTTCTACTAGCTGTTGTCAGTGGAACTACTTCCTACAGTATTTCACGTTAAAAGCTTGCACACTGAAGTGGTGCTCCGAAAAATATTTATTGAGTACGGCTACAACATTTCAACAATAAAAAAACTCAGCAAGGCGGTTTATATGTATATAGACCTTACTCATGCCTGACCAAGAAAGTATAATTAAAAAGTGAGCGGGGGAACTGATAATTTTCCACAATCGGGTCACAGAGCGAGCCAACATGCCAGCCAACATGTTTAAGCCCCTGAGCCCATATATGTAGAGACTGGCCTCCATCTGCACCCAGGCAAAGGTCCCATAATCGGTGTAGCTTTTAAAGCCTGTATGCTAAAGCTCTCCGGTTACCTGCCCAATAGTATAGTTTGAAAATGTGGTAAAGCCATACCACTGATCTAGGTCTTCTTTTTTTTTTATCCTAACGGATATGAGGGTGTTTCTTATTCCAACAAAGGTCAGAGATAATCATATTTAGATGCGAGCAAAAAATGAAATTTGTTGATAAAGATTGGTAGAGTTTGGAACAGGTGTAAGAACTAAGTGCTAAGTGGAAGCAGTTGGAATTAAATATGAGGTGAAAATAGTGTTTCTGTTAAAAAGATAAACTCATAGCAACGGAGTGGAAAATGCTTCACGTAACATGACTGTGTTTCTTCCTAGCCGTTATCAAAGACCAGCTTTTATTTTTTTGTACCAGCTATTTTTTGAGACATGGTTGTTATTTGAATAGGATTTGATATTTGACAATGTACTGTGCTTTCTCCTGTTTACCTTTGCCGTACATTGCTCTGGATCACATCATCACCCTGAGGTCTAAAATATAATGCAGCATGTTTTCGATCTCGTCTCTATCTGTGCTTATTCTGCTTTCTGCAATTGTGTCACTGCCTCTGAGGGCTGTTTAAAATTAAATGTAAGGTTCAAACGTGCCTCTTGAAATAAAATACTTATATGCCATATGCTGCAAGAGCAGTAGATAATCTTGAAATTAAAGCACACCGGTAGCAGTGAGGGACCACTAAAATTAGTAATTTCACAAACAACAGCAATATTTAATCATCTCTCTGTTTCACAGCCTGTATGTTTTTTCTCACCTTCTCTCTATTGCTGCTTGTGTATATTTTTGAGTGTCTATTTTAGAACAATAGATGTCACCTGTGACAAAAGAACTGCAAATTCTTACAATCTGTCTCTCCCCACATGACGCACTCTCTGTCTCCCTCTCCACCACCCATCTCCTCCCTTTCTCTCCCTTTTTTGAGGAATGATCTTTATCAGAGGAGACAGAATTGAAACTTCACAGTTAGTCTTTCTTTAATCTCCTCAACCCTCCGCCATCTCTGAGATTACTGAAGTGGTGTGTGTGTGTGTGTGTGTGTGTGTGTGTAAAGAGAAAGAGAGATAGATAAGGCAAATTCATATGCCTGCTTGCATCATGCACTTCACATTTGTCCAGGTAATTTGATGCCTGTGTACAATTTGTTTGCATGATTCATTGGTAGTGTTCTATCTGAAAAGAACACACATAATAACACATCTTTGTCGATTATATTATTATTATACTGTATTTCATATTCATTTGAGCACATCTTTCTCAACAGAAGTCACATTTTGCAGAACAGTTAATACAGCGCCCAAAACATAATAGCATTTGCCAAATTATTATTCTGCATTATACTCCGAAACTACTAAAAACAAGTCCAACATGGCATGAGATTTCACAAACTAGTCAAATATAAATTGTAATTTTTCCAATAGAAACTTCTTTGTTATAATTATTACATTATTGATTGACAGTATAACTGTTTTTTATAACTGTCAATTTTCAGCTATCCTTTTCAGAATTAAAGATAAAGCATTTGATTATGTGAAGGATAATCACCGCCACTAAAGGAACATTTAAGAAGAAGGGAAACACATTGCTATTTATCTCATGAGCACGTCATAGACAATTCAGTGTCATGAGGGTGTAAAGCAACAAAATAACTCAGATTGACATGTAAGGTTTCACAGCCTTGGTTATTCAGACGGATCCAGGACTGTAATTAGGTGCATTTGGGATGATTATGGTAATGTTGGCCCATCTGTGTTCTCACATTTACACTGACTGCTGTACAAGTAACATTCTTCCAGATCTGTGTGTTTTATAGATCGGTAACTTTACATTCTTTGATATATTCTTGGACAATGTTAGAATAGTTACATTTAAATGGTTAAGTATTACCAATTGCTTATTATTCCACTTACATTTTAATGTCACTCTTTACTCAATGATTAAAGTAACCCCATTGCTCACTTCTACTACTTTCCCAATGCTTCTAAAATTCCCCAACCAGACACCATAATCGGTGCAGCGCACAAACGGGCATGTGCGGTGGAGTCTCCACTCTCCACACGTCATTTCCAGCGAATACAATCAAGGAAGAAACCATCCAAAATCCTTGGTTCTCAAATTGCCCCCCAAAAAAAACAACCGGCGATGGACTCGCCAAAAGCCGATATTTTCCAATCGCCCAACTACTCTACCTTACTCGGCATGCTTTAAAACCTTACTGTCCCTTCCCAAGCCCTTTACTTGTGTGAAGCTAGATGTAGTGCTATGTAGTGCTGTAGTGCTCTCGTCAGCACAAAATCAAAGTGCCGGTCCAAATCAGATGTGACAGGTGAGATGAGATGAGATGTCTACTCTCGACTACACACAAGGACTTATCTTATTACAATGAGTTGAAATTACTACCAGTGTCAACATACTATGCTTTAGTGCTCTGATTTAGCAAAAGAGTATGTTCTTTCATCGCTTCTTTATTAAAACTGTACGTCATTAAAATTGCAAAGGCATGTTTTTATTTTAATCACCTGGGCTTTGAGAATTCTCAGACCTAAAAATTGATGTCCAGAGTCAGATATAATAGGGAACCACTAAAAGAGAGCTCTTAAAGTTTCGATGACTAGCTGCAAAATTAGGTAGCCATCATATGATTAAGGGCCGCACAGCAAAAATGCACACATCTCACTTGCAGAGTTGTCCATCAAAATAGCTAATTTAAGCTAACAGCACCACCAATGATGACTGAAAGTAATTCCTGTGACACATGTCATGCAACTCGTAGATTTCTACAAGTTGTCAGTCCAAACCTGACAAATGCTTGTTGAGGGGCAGCAGGGCGCAGTTTGACGCATTAGCTGAGTAGTGTATTTAATGTAAGCTATTGAAAGAGAAAGTATTGAGATGAACTGCGGATAATTCAAATATAATAGATGCATTTCATGTCACATTTGGGAGCCGCACAGAATGTTTCTGAGGGTCGCCATTGGCCCACAGGCTTCTTAGTTTTATGTCCAAACATATTAAATCTAAATCTCAATGTCTGTCTAAAATCTTCTTCACTCATATACTTCTATTTTTAGTCATTTCATGGTTGGACACCTAATGTCCAACCATCTGAGCTCATGCAGCTAACATTATGCATTATTATTCTACTGCATGGCCTATTCAGAAACGTAATATTGTCTGGGTCAAAATTGTGCCCAACGAGATAGAGGATGGTTTCATGTCAATGTCTAAGTGAAGGTGTTAGCTGTCAATCATCTGTTGCGCATCCTCCTTTAAATTACGTCTGTCTTAGTTCTTTTAAAACTTGCCAACAAATAATCAAAGCAAAACTGGAATGGTGTGGTGAAAAACATTGCTGCTTGCTAGATAAAGGTACAAACACAATATATTTTGTATTGTTACAATGCAGAGCCCAACCACACAACAGCTGCTCTGAGTGCAGTTGTGAAAGGTCAGTTGCCCATATTTTTCTTCAAGTCTTTCACTGCACATAAAGATGCAGTAAAATGTGCTAGTAAACATGCATGGTGTGTAAACTGTTTCCACCTCAGCTAAGAATCTCAGCAATGTCAAAGAGCAACTCTACCCTCGCAAACAAAGCTGTTTGAGAGGTTTTGTGAGAACTCTTCTGCACAGTTGAGGCTATTCCCACCCACAATATGGTATGCTGTATGTAACAGACCTATGCTCATCTATATAAACAAATACTTGTTTTGCTTGAAATAATTGGAGCCGGGTTCTTCACATCCTCTAAAGTTAATATATACTGCAGTTCAGATGAGGTTATGATAGAACAAAGGCTGAACTAGAAGCCTTGTGAGATAATTAACCCCGTCATAGAGGTGGTGTTTTTGGCTTGGTTTGTCTGTCTGTTTGTCTGTCTGTCGGCATGATAACAGAAAAACTACTGGCCCGATTTCATGACACTAGGTTGAAGGCTGGGGAAGATCGTATTACAGTTGTGTTTCATTTTTTCGTTAACATTGCGAGCGTTTGTGCTGTGATGTATTCCCGTCTGGGGAAATTTACGTGAACGTCCCCCTCAAGTCTGAACTCGGAAACAGCTATCAATGTGTTGTTTAGACACTCTGAGCAATCAACTACAACACATCTTTTTTGCATCCATGCTGTTTCCACATCGCAAGAAGGACTTCCCAACTCATCAGAGGAGCTTGTGAATGCACCATTGGACTTGACACAGGTCTGCCATTCTAGTTATTGATGGTTTGAGCCCCCATAATCTCAGGACAGGGAGAGCATGTGTGCGTGTGTGAGAACAATTCATCTCTCAATTCATCTTGTGTATAATGCTCGGCCATAAATAAGGAATTGTTGATGACATATATGGTGATCAATCCTTGAGATGTACAATACATTTTTCAATCAGCTCTAGTGTGAATGGTCCTCCAGTATAACAAAAAACATGATTTATGATAGTGTTGAAAAAAGGTATGTGATTTAAATTAGCGATCAGTTCTTAATTACAAAAGCACTATGTCCTCTTCAGTTGGCCTTTTAACACCATAGCTAAAGCTCTCTCACTTTTTGTCTCTCCCTCTTTCATAAACACACACACACACACACACACACACACACACACTCACACACACACACACACACACACACACACACACACACACACACACACACACACACACACACACAAAATATATCTTGCAAATAATCAAATGCCTGGTTATATGGACCAACTGTATACATATGCATCAGTTAATTTGCAGTAATACAATTAAAATATCAGACTTTAATTTAATTATTAATATTTTCTCTCACTTATTAAACACAGCAGTGACTCATGTCATAATACGATTTGACGATCCCTGTTTTAGATAAGCTGGTATTGCATGACCACCTCCACAATAACACGGTGAGTAATGATACAGTAAATTGGAAAATGTTATGTATTTGTATGTGGTATTTAATCAGAGTTATATTTATATTTTGTTTCAATTTAAAAGGTTAACCATGTTTTTAAAACTGCAACCATAATGCAGGTAAACATATGTTTCCCTTAAGGTAATTAAGAATGCAGTTTAATTGTATGGGAATGTAATTTTGCAGGAGACATTGTTGCTATTTCATTGACGGGCCGAGGAACACTGGAATGCCAGCATTAAAAAAATTGCTTTGAAAATGTTTTATCAGAAAATGAATGCATCCAACATGTTTATTAGGCCACAAGGATGCACAAACTGAAACATAACTGCTAGCTGCAGTATACAGTAGCTTCTGGCCACCAGTGACAGCAGTGTTACCAGATCTTGTGAGGGAAACAGATAAGCACACAGCACATAAGCTACAAAAAAACTCAACGCCCAGCTACCAATAATATTTTGTGACTTTACAGAGAAACAAGCACAAAGTTGTTTATAATAAGAAGACTTGGCACTTATGAGTGACATCATTCTGTCTATGTGCACACTGTTTTAAAATATAACTTTCATTCTTTTAACTGGTGCCTTTTGTGTTCAGTTCAATGTTCAATCTATTCAATAAAATAATGTTTTTGAATTAGAATTTGTTTTTATTCAACAAGCAATTAGTCAGTATACTGAGAGCAGCAGAAAGGCAGAACTGAGTACGCTTTAACATGTGTTCACTTATAGCAGATAATATCGTTATCGCGATGTTCGATGGACTCAAAACTCAAAGTGTAGGACTCCAACATTGGACTTTAAGCTTTGTATTCTGGTTTTGCTTTGTAAACTCTGTTTCTTAAAGTGCTATATAAATTAAGTTATTATTAAGTGCAGCTTGAGCAGGTGAATCTCGCCCCACCTCTGTTGCTAGGCTGCACAGAAGATACTAACTGTGCACATGTTAGAATGATGCTTCTCTTTAATCCTTTTAAGTTGAACTTAAACGGTTTTATCCCGGGGTGTTTGGGTTGACGCACACAGGCACAAACATATAGTAAATACATGCATATAGGAACACGTGTTTTAGCTTTGTGAATTACACTCCGACACATGCCTGCAGGCACACATGTATCTCCGTTATGTGAGTGTATGAGAGAGAGGAGAGGACAAGAGAGCTAACCTCAGAATAAGTTGATTTTGTGTTTGCGTATGGCTCATTGAATGACTCTGTGTCCTTGAATTTGAATGAGGGGGCGATAAATTCATTTATTTCAGCCGTCAGTGACGACAGGCTGGTGGGAGCGAAATTAAAAACAAGTGCATCAGGTAAACACAGAGTGTGCTTCTGTTGGTGTCTGATTGTGTGTGTGTGTGTGTGTGTGTGTGTGTGTGTGTGTGTGTGTGTGTGTGTGTGTGTATGTATGTCTATGTATTTGTGCATGCATGCCCCAGAACTACTACCTCTGCCTCCCAAACAGATTAAAAATGAGCAGAAGTAATCAGTATTTTGGGTATCAAAACAATAATTTAACAACATGCACCACACACAAATACAAACATAAATCACTACTGCTTAAGAGAATATTACATTGGGCTTAATAATTCAGGGGGAGCTAAAGAAAATTAACATAAATTCATAATGAAAAGGTAATAAGTATTTGTTTCCAGGCTTTCCTTCATTTGTTCCGGTAAAAGTTGTATTATAAGACGTGGCATTTGTTTTGAGTTGACATTGACTTTGTTTGTGCCTTGGCCTCCGAGTAGCTCTGCAATCACACCTCATATTTTAGGGTGTTTCTCAGTTTCAAACTCGAGAGTTGAATCTGTTATTTGTCCGTCCACCATAGTAGAAAAGTGTGATGAGGTGAAAAATCCAAATCCGAAATGTGTGTCGGTCCAGTAAAAAACTTACTGCACTATACTTATTTAATATAAGAGCACTGGAACTGCCCCTTGTGATGGCGAACCAGAGCGATTTCCGGGTTAGGCGAAGATCTACAAGAGCATGGAGAGGAAGCAAGTCAGAGGTGCAACACTGCAGTTGAGAAGGAAACACGGTGTCATAGTTTAATCTTGCTGCAGTTTATGTTTTAAATGTTCTCAACCCATCATTAGCAGCACAAGACACATGACTTCGGAGTCATAGTTAACTTCTACTTCGAAGTTTTCATGAACACAAGCTTGCACCGTAGACATTTTTTTAAATCAAAGAACCTAGATATTCTCAACCGTTCTTCTTTTGTACTGATGATTTAACGGAGAGTTTTATACCGATCCGAGCCGTATAGCTCCAACTGTGTCACGTATCATTGCCTATGGTAAAATTAAAAGGACGTTTATGCAATTATTTTGGGGTTTACCCTGAAACTTAAATATACAGTGAGCACAGAGATAGCAATGGTAAACTTCAGCAGATGAATGAGAAAAAACTGTGCATGTACATCCTTCTGCACATTGAAGCGCAAACAACCAATTGCAGTATAAATAAGCAAAAAAAAAAATTCAGAGGACGGGGACTTTAAGGTTAAGGAAAGATCAGCATTTTGCTTGAATATGAGAATGTACTGTCCACCTTTTTCTAATGTTATCAGGCTAAACACTTGGTTAACTTTGTGAATTGAAACAAAACTACTTGTTTAGGAATAGAAGAATACCATGGTTTGGCTTAAAAAAGGATGTTTGTTATGTAACCAGAGTAACGTGTGTAAGATAGGTATGTTACGTTCATCACGTTAGTTAAGTACATGATGTATGTTAGGCAAGTTAACTCACGTACGTAAGTTAAAATAAGTCAATGTGTTTCCTTGGTTGTACTACGTCACCTGACTTCTTCCGTTGTGACGACTACGGCCGATAAGCAACGCTGCCAAACAATTTTCCACCTCCCTGAGGTGATCTAGCTTACCAATAGATGATAATAACCTACAGAGCCAACTCTGAGGTAGAGTATGTAGAGTCCATACAAACTCAGATTTAAGCTCCATATGACAACTGATAACTGCCATTTACTGGGCTGATAACATTCGAAGTGGTTGTAAAATCACCATACTGACTTCATTCAACTTTTTACTTACCTTAACCTTATTATGTTGATGAAAAAAAAATCTTTGCAGCATTACATGTCTCTCAACACACACATTATAGGAGACAGGCTGAAAAAAGTAACAAATTAGAGATTATATTTTGATGCACTATGAGGCATTGACAGCCTCCCTGCACTTGTTGCTGTAAAACTTAGTTTGACACTCGTTCACAAAGCTTGAAGCATCTACATGTGGCCTCTTAGCTAATGCATGTGAATATGGCCACTTGACTGCCTCTGCATTTCAAAACATATCCAAACATCACTCTTTACATGATCAAAACACCTCCTATAACTAATTTTTAATGACTTTGTTGTAAAGGTTTTGTTTGTTTCTGTCTGATGATTCTTTCACTGTTGGTTCATGTTTTTCCAAAAAGAGATTATATGTAACTGTATGAAGAAAAGATCATTCTTCTGCTTTTTCTTCTTTTTTTTCAGAAGTTAACAAATGTATTGCACTGGAGAAAACTATTAAGTGTGTACAATCAATTTATCCACACAGAGCAGATTAAACTGTCAGCGTATGGATGTGGCTATTTGATTGCCTCTGCATTGTAATTGGATGGAGAAGTGAAGCAGAACACACAATAGCTCACCTGTCAGCTCATTCAGTGAACAAATATTGCCTTCACACGTACAGTATGTACCATAAAGTTCAATAATATTCAGGCCTTTAACATATGCTCTTTGTTCTTTGTTTTATTCATGTAGTGATTATATAAAAGGCACATCTGATACATTTATCAGATTCTTGTCATCCTCATTTCTCCAAGGTGAAATCACAAACAGGAACATATTTTTTTCCAAAATAAATGTTGGATTTTTATATTTATACCCTTTTCTATCCTCCAGCTGATCTCATTCCTTTATGTCATTTTGCATTTCACTTAATATATATATATATATTTTAAATAATTATGGTTTTGGGGCTCTTTTCAATGTTAAACTGAAAATAGTTGAAAACATGATGAAACAAACAATATCTCGCAGCTGAAGTCTACATGAGGGAAAAGAGGAGGCTATACAATGTTTATTATGCCCATATGAGTCACTATAGATTATTGCCTTATGCTCACAGCATTAAAAAAGAGTTTGTCAGGCTGTCGACTCGCTGATAGGCAGAGGTTGCATCTGCAGACTTTAGGGAAGAATGCATTCAGGCCTGGAAAAATTATAATTCCTCGGGTAAAACTGTTTTATTATTTTGTTTTTACAGTACAATAATAAATGTTAACTGTCCAATACCTAACTTAAAGGACAACAACTTTTAGAGAAGGAACAGATACAACATTTATCTATCATAAAGTATGAGGTCTATATCAAATCATGTTAATGTATCATAACACAGCAATTTACACTATTATGAGACTACTACGAATTTGGAATGCATGATAGACACATTTCATAATAATGTATCATTTCATACATTGATATAAATATGTAAAATGTTAGAAAGCATTCACATACCAGAGATGTCTCACTCACGCTACTCAGATGTATGTATATATGTATGTATATATATATATATATATACACATATATATACATATATACATATATATATACATATATATATACATATATATATATATATATATATATACATATATATATATATATATACATATATATATACATATATATACACATATATATACATATATATATACATATATATATATAAATATATATATATGTATATATATATATATATATATATATATATACATATATATACATATACATATATACATATATATATACATATATATATACATATATATATATATATATATATACATATATATATATATACATATATATATACATATATATACACATATATATATACATATATATACACATATATATACATAAGCTATAACCGTATAGTTAATAACGGTTATAAGCTCTAACCGTTAAACATAGCTTAAGTTTAAGCTTAAGCAAGTTAGCCTTTGAAAGTAGAACTTTTAAAACCTTAACTTTCAAACCTAAGAGTTAAATGTTGATTTATATTTTACAGGCCCTGAATTGAGACACAGCTACTATGTGTGTGTGAGGAGGCGGGCTCTATGAGGGGATTGGTTAAATGATGGGGATGTATTGGAAGCTAATTAATCTAAAATACTGTATGATGTATTAATCATTTGTTATTTTGAAGACATGTAAGTTAACATGTTAAGGAATGAAATGAGGCCTTTGTTATAATTAAGATGAAAAAAACTATGTATATTTGTTAAACCTTGTTCTCTCTCTCATATATATACAGTATATCTCAAAAGTGAGTACACCCTTTAGATTTTTGCAAATATTCTGTTATATCCTTTCAGGGGATAACATTATCCGACTGAAACTTTGATATAACTTAAAGTAGTCAGTGTGCAGTGTTTAGGGTCATTATCATGTTGGAAAACTGCCCTACGGCCCAGTTTCCGAAGTAGAGGGGATCATGCTCTGCTGCAGGATGTCACAGTATATATTGGAATTCATGTGTCCCTCAATGAAATGCAGCTCCCCAGTGCCGGCAGCACTCATGCAGCCCCAGACCATGATGCTGCCATCACCATGCTTGACTGTAGGCAAAACACATTTGTCTTGGTACTCCTCACCAGGGTGCCGCCACACACGCCGGACACCATCTGACCCAAACAGGTTTATTTTGGTCTCATCAGACCACAGGACATGGTTCCAGTAACTCATGTTCTTGGATTCATTGTCTTCAGCAAACTGTTTGCGGGCTTTCTTATGCATCGGTTTCAGAAGGGGCTTCTGTCTGGGGCGACGGCCATACAAACCGATTTGATGCAGTGTGCGGCGTATGGTCTGGGCACTGACAGGCTGACATCCCACTTCTGCAACCTCTGCAGCAATGCTGGAAGCACTCGCACGTCTATTTTTGGAAACCAACCTCTGGATATGACGCTGAGCACGTGGACTCAACTTCTTTGGTCGACCCTGGCGAGGCCTGTTCCGAGTGGAACCTGTCCTGGAAAACCGCTGTATGATCTTAGCCACTGTGCTGCAACTCATTTTCATGGTGTTGGCAATCTTCTTATAGCCAAGGCCATCTTTGTGAAGCGCAATAATCCTTTTTTTCAGCCGCTCAGAGAGTTCCTTGCCATGAGGTGCCATGTTGTCCAGCATTCAGAGAGAATTGTGCCCAAAACACCAAATTTAACAGCCCTGCTTATCATTTACACCTGAATCCTTGTAACACTAACGAGTCACATGACACCAGGGCGGGAAAACAACATCATTGGGCACAATTAGGACATGTTCACTATGGGGTGTACTCACTTTTGTTGCCAGCTGTTTAGACATTAACAGCTGTGTACTGAGTAATTTTCAAAGGACAATAAATCTATACTGTTATTCAAGCAGCACACTGACTACTTAATTTAAGTTATATCAAAGTTTCAGTAGGATAATGTTATCCCCTGAAAGGATATAACAGAATATTTGCAAAAATCTAAAGGGTGTACTCACTTTTGAGATATACTGTATATATATGAGAGAGAGCACAAGGTTTAACAAATATACATAGTTTTTTTCATCTTAATTATAACAAAGGCCTCATTTCATTCCTTAACATGTTAACTTACATGTCTTCAAAATAACAAATGATTAATACATCATACAGTATTTTAGATTAATTAGCTTCCAATACATCCCCATCATTTAACCAATCCCCTCATAGAGCCCGCCTCCTCACACACACATAGTAGCTGTGTCTCAATTCAGGGCCTGTAAAATATAAATCAACATTTAACTCTTAGGTTTGAAAGTTAAGGTTTTAAAAGTTCTACTTTCAAAGGCTAACTTGCTTAAGCTTAAACTTAAGCTATGTTTAACGGTTAGAGCTTATAACCGTTATTAACTATACGGTTATAGCTTAACGTTAGACACTAACGTCCCGTAACATAACCTATAATTTTAGCGAAAATCTTATGTTATAAGGTCTTTTGATTTTATAACATTAGTATCGTTAGCTATTGAAACCCAATACTTACATTTAAAAGTATATCCATTTGCCGTTACTGCTGGGTCGAGGGGCGCCATTTCTCGTCAGAAAAAAACTTCTCTGGGCGCACAATGAATCTTGGGATACCTGAGGCTGTGAAGGATACATCAGATGTATCCTCAAAATCTGGCAAAAAGAAGGCCGCATTTGTCGGGTTGTATTTGAAGGAGTCGCCGAAATGGGACACCCGTCGCGGCCGCTGTGAAGTAATCGGTCTACAAATGAGGCCTTCGAAGGCTGCAGCCCCTGAATTGAGACATAGCTATAGACTGCAGCTGAGGCTGCTTCCTCTTCAAGCACCGGCACAAGATGGCTTCCACAAAGGACTCACACTATGGATCATGAGAGCTGGTCTGTTAAATTGTTTGTTTCAAATGCAACAAATGTTACTTTGTCTTGGTTAATGGAAATTACAACCATAAATGAAATAAAGAAAACTGAGCAACTGTTTACCTTTCTTAACAAAAAGGCTAAGCAAATTGTTAATGAGGGTGTTGGTGTTTAATCATAGAGACCTTTCTTGGAAAAGGTAAAACATTTTTTTTTGTTAATTTGTTATGGCTTGCTAAAGAGATTACCTTCCAACAGTGAGTTTATTTTCTTAGATTCTTCCCATAAGAAAAGTTCTCAGTGACTGAAATGTCTGAGCTGTAGCAAAACCACCTATTTCCTGAGACAGGACTAGCTTCCCTTTGACTGCAAATAATATACTACTGCATGCTGAGCACTATGATGAAGAATACAACACACACATACAAAAACATGAAAATAACAAGTGTTTGTGTTAGCATGAGAGTGCAAACCTTTTGTTTCAGTGTGTCATTTCAGAAACGTATGCTTGTGTGCATTTGCTGTTTCCATGCTATCAATAAGCCCACCAGACTGCCACTTTGCCAAACAGGTGATCATTATGATGAGCTCACATTGAGTTCAGATTAGAGGCCTAGACATGCTGCAGTGGTTTACTGTAGACAGCACTGTTAGTCATCAGGCAGGGGGCAGTGAATACATTTGCATCTGACTGATTGGTTTTATAAACACAAAGGAAATCGGTGGATGCGCGTCTAATGTACGTGCGATTAAAAAGACAGTGTGTGTGGATTCTGTTTGTTTGTTGCAAAGCAGTCAGTACCTCAACTGTCTTTCATAAATCACATATTTATATTTATGGTGTATTAGGGCTATTGTAGGTCATTTAAAAAATGGTATAAAGCCATACATTTGCAGTGAAAATTATTTGTAAATTATTTAAGATAAGTTCAGGTTCAGACAATGTTCACGTTTTTTTTCATCATCAAATTAAAACGTTTTTTTTACACCTTAAATGAGCCAAATATGGCATCTTACTATTCAAACATTTGAATAACTTATAGCAGTCATGTTGCTGATAAAGAAGATACAGGAAGATGCCCTGTATCCTTAATACGTTTTAATGAGCTAACAGTAAAAACACAATGATTTCTCTCTGTAGTTATGATGGGATTGTTCACTGTTGTGAAACACTGTAAACCACTTGTTAACTTCTGACACATCGCTCATAAATCATATTTGGTTTAGATCATCTTACTTCCTGCTCAGTTAGTTGAAATGAGAAGGAAATAGAGAGAGAATAAAATAAAATGAAATGAGTGAAGGGAAACAGAAGGGTTTTGATTTGCTGCACAAACAAACACACTTCTCCATCATACATGAGGGATGATTACAGTTTGCGTTTCCATGTCTCCTTGCATTTGTGTGTGTGTGTGTGTGTGTGTGTGTGTGTGTGTGTGTGTTCCCCCTACAGAATCTAGTAAAGGTAAATGTGAGAATTCTCCATCTGCTGGCATAGAAACTAAATCCCGTAGCCACCTGAGTCTAAATTTTACATAACTACTATCACCTCAGAAAACACAGTTATGCTCTCCGTTTCTGCGACAGTCTGATTGAAACCATGACAGTATTTCTGTAGACTCTCCTTACTATGTGACTGTGAAAAAATCAAATATATAACTTATTTTTCCATGTGAAACAAGCCAGGGTAGGGGGGTTCCAATTAAGGCCTGAAGAAAGACTAATAACCAAAATTCACTATTTAATTTGTAGAGGAAACACAGGTGTATCACGAGAGCTATTTTGAGTTTCCTCCAAAAGTGTCAGTATCTGATCTGATCTGTCAGTAACCAGGAAGTAACATCACGTGCGAGATTTAAAGTTGTTCATCACATATCTAGTATAGTTATGATGACACAATATGCTGGTTATGGATTGCAACCAACAATCATTTAGATTTGATTAATCTGTTACATTTCCAGAGTAATGTTACATCTTCAAACTGCTTTTTTTTGTCAGAAACACAAAGATTTTACATTTATAACAATGTAAAACTGCCAAAAACATCAAGTTCGATGAGGTATAACAAATGAATGTTGCTAATGTGCTAATTAGCAAATGTTAGCATGGTCACATGCTTAACTCAGAGGGTGAACACAAACATCACACCTGCTAAACATCAGCATGTTAGAATTGTCACATGGAGCATGTTAACCTGCTGATTTTAGCGTTTAGCTCAAAGCCCCTTGTGGCTAAGTACATCCTCACAGAGCTGTTAGCATCGCTGCAGACTCTTAAGGCAGAAACATGGTCAACATAAGTGTGTGATTTCACACGTTGCGTTCTGGAGTGTGTAACCTGAATATCATAATGCAACAAGAGCGCGAGGTGCAGTCGGAGCAGTGCCGCTTGGGGCGCTTTAGCATGAAACAAGAGAAAGCCTTCTGTTTGGATTCACATAAGAACACTTCATCACCTCTTCATTCATTGTACATTTCTTGACTGTTCCAGTTTAGCCAGTAGTACAGTTTCTTCCCTTTTCTCTCTCTCTCTTTCTTTCTTTGTTTTAGACATGACCCCATGTCTAAGCTAACTAGTACAAACTGTAACCTGGTCGCTGAGTAGACTGTAAACTGTAGACAGTTTTTCACTCTGTTGTATCAGATTATGTAGTCATGAATTACCGACAATGGCAATGCACAGAATTTGCATTGGACTGGCAAACCCAAGGTTGACCATTTGTACTGCCATAAAGTAATTGCAACTTCATTCTTTTCACTGAGAGTGAAGAACACAAACTCTTTTGTGGGAGGTAAAATTGGCATCTGAAGACAGTGTGTGTGTGTGTGCGAATTGTTGCATGCATGTGTGTGGGAGTGTTGGCTCTTCCAGACAGCACTGCTATACAAGGGCAAACAGCCTCAGCGTAAAAAGGATCCTTTTGTAAAATATGCTAAATTTTGTGCATATTTCAAATCTTTGTTCACTCTTTTGGGTTGGAAACGGCTCAAAGAGACTCATTAGAAAACATTTAATTTACTTTCCTGGAAGTAGAATTAAAACCAGCCAAAAAGTCCACAGGCCAGCTCAAGGAAAATGGCACCTAGATAATGAAGCTACATGAAACTTTCCGCCAAACAATCTGTTGGGTTATGAGAAGCCTCATGAAAAAGGAAAACGTAAACTTTAACTAGCTTTACACTTTCTTTGATGGCACTTCTTACTTTGCACTACTCACATTATGTTTGCTTGTGTGCTGATGTGGAGTGATACAGGAATTTCAAGGGTCCTGTAATTGATGAATCAGCATATGTCAGGACTATTTACAGTTAACAATAATAATGTCAAGATAATGTTAAGACACTCTTGAAATGATCTTGTCTTTTTGTCAATGTTGCAGCTCAATTAAAATTGATCCATTATTTCCCTTTAGGCCCCTGAGGGACCGTGTAGAAGCCATAGGATTAACTGTTTAAATACTAGCTGAGGCTAATTTTACCTTCAAGAAATTGTTTGACATTTTGAGACACGCTCGTCTGATTTCTTGCCACTTTTTAGCCAGGAGGTAATTAGCTTAGCTTAGCATAAAGACTGGAAGCAGAGGGAGACAGCAAGCCTGGCTCTGATTAAAGTTAAAATATTCTGCCTACGCACACCTCTAAAACTCACTACTTAAACATTATATATTGTGTTTAATCTCTGAAAAAACTGTCTAAAGAGGCCATATTTGGTTTTATTTCCATCTGCTGACAACCTTCATTGTAGTTTTGAGTAAGTGTTAAAAATGCAACTTTGGATATGGCTTCTTAAATAAGATAGAGGTAGAAGCTACCTGATTCATTCTGATCAGGTTGGGTAGGGTACTGCTGTGTTGCTGCCAGTCTGTGTCAATATGTCTAATACACTCCTGTCAAAGGTCCAAATGGACTGAAACGTTGGTATGATCAATACAGTGTGACGCTGAGCTAGAGCAGAGAGCCAAATCCTCTTTTGTCAAGACTAAATATGTCGGATATCCAAATGGATCCAAGCTGACTGGTTGTCAGCAAGGATCATAATGCTCATAACAGGAGAATAATGTATCGTTAACGCAAGAGGGAGAGCTAAAACTGTGTAGTGCAGATTACACAACAATATATTGTTACTCTTTTTCGCTGCACAGCTGTGTGTTATTAGAGTTAGCTGTCATTAGAAAATTTATCAATTTATCAATGTCCTGTACAGGCAGGGTTTTCATTGGTCCATCTTTAGTCTATATGTGAGATTTGTGGACACCTCTACTTTGAGGTAGTTATATGACCTCTTTGTTGGGTTTTTAATTAAACATACCAAATTGAGAATTACTTCTAATCATCATCTTAGAAGATTTGCTTCCTATAGTGAACCAGTGATGCTCTATTACACCTGTAACCCTCAACGTGATAGTCTATGGGAAGTCTAACACCATATGAATGCTTAGCACCAAAGATATTGACTCAAAATATAATTTTATATAAAGAAACCCGTTGCAGAGAAAACTAAATTATAACACGCCAATTTACAGTGTTTTTTAAAATTGCCGATAGAGAGAAACAAAACATTATTTTGGGATCGGATTGTTACTTTAAAGACAAGTGAAGCAAAGTAATGTCTCACAAAGATGCCACACAGTTCAAAGAACGGGACAAAGACACCAATTAAGTCATCTAAATCCAACGCACACCACAGCAAGATAAATCATCATGCCAAATATTTATAACTTATAAAAGTATTTTAGCACAATACACATCACAGCTTTCATCTAAAATTGGCATCTTTTTTCTTATTAAGACACATAAAAACAAACAAACATCAAAAGCAGTCTCCCATTCAATAGGACATTAGGTTTTAAGTTCAGTAAAAACAGCTATGCTGAACAAACCACAGAAAATATTTTTCTTTGAGAAACATGCTCAAATCTGTAGCGTTACGAAAGACACACCAGATTTCATTGATGTAAGACGGTAAACATGCCAGATGACGACTCCTACACTTTCCTCATTGGCACAAATGAGTGTTGACACTTCCATTATGCCATTTCATTTTGAAGAAATTGGAGTCAGATTTGGGTTATGTGATAGACTGGTGATCTGTCCAGAGTGTACCCTACATCCCCACTCAATACATGCTGGGCTAGGCTCCAGCTCACCGCCTACCTGAACAGCATAATGAGTACAGAGACTGGTTGGATGCATGGACGATTGCATATTTTTCTTTCATATTTCTATTAAAAAAAGACCTGCCTATCCTCGTATCATTGTACGTAAAATGTTTTCAATGCAATCCAGTGCAAACACTTTCGCTTTCTTACTTTTTATATCATGCATAGATATTGAGCAAAATACATTTAGAGTGGCAACTGAAGGGACTGTAAAAGAGTACAAAGGTGAAAAAGTAGGGCAACTGGCCATTTGACATAACAGGAATGACTTGTAGGTAAGAGAGCATGAGGGGAGGCTGACTAAATGTAACTGCACCTTGCTGCTTTTGCTCTAATTAGCTTATTTCATTTTGGGGCTGTCACACTGACCTGGCCACTGAGGTCAATCAGCAGGACAGGCCATCTTGAATTCTCCCAGGACCTCTGATGGCCATCTGGAACCTGCCTGTAAACAATCCACAGCTGTGTCTGAAATCACTCCCACACATTTGCTAATTTACTATTCACTGCATGATACATACTCGATACTCTCTAGGGAGCATTATGTCTGAGATTTCACAATTTTCGGAATTATCATTTTGCATCATCACTGACAGATAGTGTAAATTATTGTACATACTGTATATTAAATACAAAGCATTGCATTATTTCAATTTAGCTACAATATAGAGCGAATATGTCACATTTTGAATTCTCCAAATAAAACGGTGGAAGGTGAATATAGTCTATGACAATGTTGCAGATTATTGTATATAGTATTTTTCAAACATTCATATATCATTCCCATACTAAATGTGAAACCAAACAATTATACCACCATAAGGAATATTACAGTTTTTGCTCAGGTCAAAAATTCATATAACTCTTTTGTCAAGAAAACGTTTTTTTTAATCTTTGAAAATAATATCAACTTTCTTAATTTCAAGATACTTACTAAACCATTCGCTGTAGAAAACAGCCTCTTTGGATTTTGTGTCGTAAGGCATTCCCACTTTTTGTGCCAAATCAGCCATGGTGCCACTGAGTACAGGATGTGTGTTTGAAGGAATAGTTTGACACTTTGGGAATGTACACCTCTCTGATTCTGCATTTCCATGGCGTGGTACTTTTTTGGTTTCCATTTGCAAAAGTTGTGGATGGTACCTGGTAATTCGATCGAGGTTCAAAGTGAGCGGAGCAGAGAGTAGAAGGTGAACTTAAAACACTGCAGACCACTGAGAGTGTAGAGAATATACACAAGCACCACACATCCTTCACAAGCCCACCATTTTTAAATAGCCAAACTAATTGTCAATAGCGACCGCAATTTTTTTATTCACTTGTAGGTTATTTGACGTTGTAGTTCCCCCCGTTGCATTTTGCTCAGTAAAGCCTGGACTTAAAGGGCCTACGAAATGATAAACATGAATTTCTACTGATGATAGTAAATGCTATTTGTGATGTAAAATGATGTGTTATTTATACCGCAATGATCACAGTATTTAATAAATCATGATTTAGTATGTGGACCACCGATGTTTACATTGCCGCCACCGGAAACACCTGACGCCGTGCTCTGACGTCACAAGTAGAATACAGTCCACCAGTTGAATACACAGACAGCACGGCAGAAGGGGCAGAAGGGGCAGACGTGGCGATGTCGGACTCTGGCTAAGATATTTCAACCAAATCGAGTGACAGTGAGTCGTCAATAGACTTGTTGCACTTTCAAGAAGAGGAGTTTATTGAAGAGGATGTCGGTGTCGTGGATTTAGATCATGCAGGCGAGTTTAACGTGGTGGAAACAGGGCAGCTCGAGACACAGGATTCAAGATGGAGACACAGACGGGAGCAAACATGCAGATGATGGTGACGGTGATCCTGGATTTGGCGGAGATCCTGTACGGCAACAGAACACAGACAGGTATATACATTTGACTATAGTTCATAGAACTTCTCAATATATAGTAAATACATCATAATAAAACGTAACAGTATCCTCGATCGTAAATATATCGCAGGCTATCGATAGCTTGCTAGCGAGTCGATAGCTTGGTTTCCTTGAATTGTTATGAACCCGACTGGTTGTCCACAAATTGCTCGAACCCTAAATATTCAATTATTTCTCTACTTGGACACATCGATGTCTGTAAAGCTTGATAACTTGATTCTTTCTCGAAGTTTCTGTGGTTGAGGTTCTATTGTGTCTGATGTCAAATGTCATTTATTACAAGGCTGTATATAAAGCATTAGCTATTAGCTTACAAACAAACCGGAGGACAGCGCTGTTTTATAAAGTATAGTCTGTATACTGACCGTCTCACTATATATATATATATATATATATATATATATATAGACGGTCACTATAGCCTATAGTAGCCGGAAAACTTACCAGATGTTCATGGAAGTTACGATGTCGTAACTTTACGAGACTTGAAACAGGTAACAAGTTGCTACTAGATAGATCCAACCTCCATACGACTATAACAGGCTTATGAGCTGCTTACGAGCCTGTCGTGAAACACAGGCATATAAATAGTATTAAATTAAGATGGCGTTAATTTTGGCCTTTTTTCTGGATATTGCATATTGTGTGCATGTCCTTACCATTCTTCCTTTGTACAATTAGGTGTATATGTGAAAACTGTAGAATTATGGAAGCAATTGAAGAGCTGCTGCCAAGAAAAGGATGTCATGGAGGAATTCAATGAATATGAGGGACATGGTGCAAACATAACCTGCATAACAGATCACCCAGGATTCAAATCAAAGTGTCTGGATGTTTGGGTGTTGCAGACAGCCTACCAAAGGTATTCGAAGAGGGACAGACAACAAGCAGGTGATCAGCCACGTAATGAGCCAGTTACTTGTGTGCACAAATTTTATTAGAGTCAATAAGAAAACACAATGTCAGTTCAGTGATTGAATCTGCTTCTATACAGCACAACAGCATCCCTCTTGTTTGGTTCTTCCACCGACTGCTGAGTGGACCTGGGACTTCAAAAGGTTCCTCATCAACATTGTCTTGGCACAAAGCATTGAGTCTCGGTCAAGAGTTCAGTAACTTACTCTGCAAAAAAAAAGTTTTATAATCAAGCATCCATCCATCCATTGTCTACCGCTTATCCGGGGACGGGTCGCGGGGGCAGCAGCTCCAGTAAGGAACCCCAAACTTCCCTTCTCCGGGCCACATCCGCCAGCTCCGACTGGGGGATCCCGAGGCGTTGCCAGGCCAGTGAGGAGATATAATCTCTCCACCGAGTCCTGGGTCTTCCCCGGGGTCTTTTCCCAGCTGGATGTGCCTGGAACACCTCCCTAGGGAGGCGGCCAGATAGCATCCTTACTAGATGCCCAAACCATCTCAACATGCTCTTTTCAACTCAAAGGAGCAGCGGCTCAACTCCAAGTCTCTCACGGATGGCTGAGCTTCTCACCCTATCTCTGAGGGAGACACCAGCCACCCGTCTGAGAAAACCCATTTTCTTGTACCCGTGATCTCGTTCTTTCGGTCATGACCCAGCCTTCATGACCATAGGTGAGGGTAGGAACAAAGATCGCCCGAAAGATCGAGAGCTTTACCTTTTACCTTTTTTGCCTTTTACGGTGCGGTAAAGCGAATGTAATACCGACCCCGCTGCCCCGATTCTCTGGCCAATCTCTCGCTCCATCATGCCCTCACTCGCGAGACCCCAAGGTAATTGAACTCCTTCACTTGGGGTAAGGGCTCATTCCCTACCCTGAGTAGGCAATCAGACGGTTTTCTGCTGAGAGCCATGGCCTCAGATTTTGAGGTGCTGATCCTCATCCCAACCGCTTCAAACTCGGCTGTGAACCGATCCAGTGACTGCTGAAGGTCACAGACCGATGACGCCATCAGGACCACATCATCTGCAAAGAGCAGCGATGAGATCCTCAGGTCACCGAACTGCAACTCCTCTCCTCCACGACTACGCCTCGATATCCTGTCCATGAAAATTACAAACAGGATTGGTGATAAAGCGCAGCCCTGGCGGAGGCCAACATTCACTGGGAACGAGTCCGACTTACTGCCGGGTATCCGAACACAACTCTCGATTTGGACGTACAGGGATTGGATGGCCCTCAGAAGTGACCCCCTCACCCTATACTCCTGCAGCACCTCCCACAGTATCACCTGGGGGACCCGGTCATACGCCTTCTCCAGATCCACAAAACACATGTAGACCAGTTGAGTGTACTCCCTGGCCCCCTCCAGGATCCTTGCGAGAGTGAAGAGTTGGTCCGTTGTTCCACGACCAGGACGGAATCCGCATTGTTCCTCTTCAATCAGAGGTTCGACCATCTGCCGAACCTCCTTTCCAGCACCTTGGAGTAGACTTTACCGGGGAGACTGAGAAGTGTGATAACCCTGTAGTCGGCACACACTCTCTGGTCCCCCTTTTTGAATAGGGGAACCACCACCCCAGTCTGCCACCCCCTAGGCACTATCCCAGACTTCCACGCAATATTGATGAGGCGTGTCAACCAAGACAGCCCCTCAACACCCAAAGCCTTCAGCATTTCTGGACGGATCTCATCAACCCCTGCGGCTTTGCCACTGTGGAGTTTTTTGACTACCTCAGTGACTTCCATCAGGGAAATTGACGATGATCCCCCATCAGCTTCCAGCTCTGCCTCTACCATAGAGGGCGTTAGTCGGATTCAGGAGTTCCTCAAAGTGGTCCTTCCACCGCCCGATAACCTTCTCATTTGAAGTCAGCAGAGTCCCACCCTTGCTGTACACAGCTTGGATGGTTCCCGCTTCCCCCTCCTGAGGTTCTGGATGGTTTTCCAGAAGCACCTTGGTGCCGACCGAAAATCCTTCTCCATAGCTTCTCCCACACCCGCTGATTTGCCACCCTTCAAGTCCGTCGGTACCCTGCAACTGTTTCCAGAGTCCTCCCGGTTAACATAACCCGTAATGACTCCTTCTTCAGTTGAACTGCTTCCCTGACCACCGGGGTCCACCACGGTGTTAGAGGGTTACCGCCCCTTGAGGCAACTAAGACCTTGAGACCACAGCTCCTCACCGCAGCTTCAGCAATAGAGGTTTTGAACATCGCCCACTCAGGTTCAATGCCCCCAACCTCCACAGGGATGTCTGAAAAGCTCCGTCGGACATGTGAGTTGAAGATCTCTCGGACAGGGTCTTGATCCAGACGTTCCCAGTTCACCCGCACTACCCGTTTGGGCTTACCAGATCCATCCAGAGTCCTTCCCCACCCCTTGATCCAACTCACCACCAGATGGTGATCAGTTGACAGCTCCGCCGCTCTCTTTACCTGAGTGTCCAAAACATGCGGCCTCAGATTAGATGATACGATCACAAAATCGATCATTGACCTTTGGCTTTGGTGCTGTGGTACCACGTACACTTATGAGCATTCTTATGTTTGAACATTGTGTTTGTTATGGCCATTCCATGACTAGCACAGAAGTCCAACAACAAGTGACCGTTCGGGGTTAGATCAGGGAGGCCGTTCCTCCCAATCACGCCTCTCCAGGTGTCTCCATCGTTTCCCTCATGCGCATTAAAGTCTCCCAGCAAGACTACGGAGTCCCCTACTGGAGCCCCCTGCAGGTCTCCATTCAGGGTCTCCAAGAAGGCCGAATACTCCGAACTACGGTTTGGGGCATAGGCACAAACAACAGTCAGAGTTTTCCCCCCCATAACCCGAAGGCGTAGGGAGGCGACCCTCTCATCCACTGGGGTGAACTCCAACGTAGCCTCACACCTTGGGCAACTACGGAGAAGAATAGAGTCCAACCCCTATCCAGGAATACGGTTCCAGAGCCAAGACTGTGCGTAGAGGTAAGCCCCACCAGATCCAAACTACAGAATAAAATGGGGAAGCCTGTTATAAACATTGAATCTATACTTCATTAAGCTAATGAAGTGTAATTAGCTAACGTTATTAATACTACAAACAATAACACACAGATACTGGATAGGGCTTGGTGTAAACTCGTTACATATAGTAGGCCTAGACCGATTATGGCTTTATGCTTGAAACAATAAATAAAGTAAACAAGTAGCACGGCTTACCTTTGCTCTCTGCCCTTTGGCGAATGCATTTCGTCGTCTCTTTGGTGGAGGACTCTGCACCGGTGGAAGTGTTTAAATTGGCGTGCTGGCTTGTGCTGGCTGGGGTCTCGGCAGTATTGTAGGCACAGCATCTGCGTTCAGTTTTAAATTATTTTTGAATCTCATTTCTTTGGCGAGCATAGTTTGTTTGAAACACAATCTCTCAAAGTGCTGCCCCCAAATCATCGGTTTCATCGACTTACTTGGAGACGGCCCCACATCCCCATACAACACATCGCTTCACAATTATCCTTGGCGATCGATTGTGGTCCATTCTTTCTCGTAATAATTGACAGCAGTCTTTGCTGGACGCTTCAACGCAGACGAATACTGGCGGCGGCTGTATTCTACTTGTGACGTCATCGCCCAAACATTGTCGAAGTGGATGCTCTCGGCGCAGGATCAATTGTTGTTAGCGGAAGTCATTTTTATGCTGTTATGATCGTGATTTATTACGAATACATCAATATTAAAAATATATGGCACATTTCACAATAGATATGCAAACTCTATCATATACCAAGCCCAATAACACTGACAAAATATCATTTCGTAGGCCCTTTAACTGTCCGTCTTTTTGTTGGTATTTTCTTCCATTTCTTCTTCCATGTTGTCTGTTGTTAACGCGGCAAGCAGGATTTTGAAAATGGCAGTTGGCAATGGTGCATTGGCTCATGTGTTTGACCAATCCCCGTACACGGACACTCAAGGTGCCTCTTGTGTTGGGAGAGTACAAACTCTGAAATAGGAACTAAAAAAGTGTCTCAAAATGGCGTTCTAAGAACTACGTTCTTCTTGCAGTATGGGCACAATAAACAAAAGGGGGTTCTTAGAACTATAAAAAGTTCCTCTGGTCTGAAAACGCCTTATGCCATACACAGCTACGTACAGTTGATACTCCTCTGTTGCAGATTAAAGGATTATACGAGTGTCACGTTATAGATGACGTTAAGGCAGTTTCTTGCTATGACGATCATCTGATAATCCTGTGAACACAGAGGACCAGGTATCAAAAGTGAGTCGAGCCGAACTACGCAGTGAAAACTTTAAATCATGGTTGCTAATATCTCAGAATGACCAAAGAGGTAGCATGGCATAGGGAAAGCAAGATATGATTGTAGTAAAGATGATGAACCAGAGAGCACAGTGAACCAGAAAGAGTAAGAGGTGAGCGAAAGAAGAAGCCCTCGCTATAAGGCGTTCACTTCTGCTCGAAGAAACCTAATTTTCCTTCTCTGATGTCCGCCTCCATCCATCACGCTCCTCCTCCTCCTCTTCTTGTCTCTTCCTCTGCTCCCGGTGTCTCTTCTCGCACTGATTAATGAGCAGAGCCCTGGCTGAACCTATTAACAATGTGTAATACCGCTCACTCTGCAAATAGCCTGCACTGTCCGGACCTACTTTACACTTCTCAAGGTAACGGTGGCCTATTAGGCTGCTCTCTTGACTGTGCCATGTTGTCTCTTGCTGGGTAGCTGTTTCTGTAACTCCCCGTCTCCTTTTTCCTTTCCTGTGTCTATTTCTGCCCTTCTGCGCCCCATCATGTCTTTCAGCGCCTCCTTGAGTTGCCTTCCTCATCTCTCTTGTGTCATGTATTACTCTCCCTCTTCTCCTGCTATCCTTGGCCCTATTAGGGTGGTCAAGTCGGGAGATTAATAGACCTGAAAACCACATCTGTCAAAAAAAACCTTCAACGTACACACGTCCCTCTCAACCTAGTTTTTAGCGTGAAGACTTCTTCTTCACGTGAATGTACATTGCACACACACACACACACACACATGTGGTTACAAGTGATCATTAGCTACAGTTTACATTACGAGGAGATCTGTCCACATAGTCGAGGAAGGTGTGATGGAAACACAAAGCATGATTAGTGAAGAGTTAGACTAAAATATGCAAATGTATTCGTAAAAGGAAGACTGTATTATGTCTTATTTCAAATCTTTCATAGCCTCACTTTACGTTGTAATCATATTTTCTAATAAACTTGTAAACTCTGTAGAAAATGATGTCTTTTCTTCATACTGCTGTAATGACGGCAGGATGTCTTTCACTGAATACAAAACTAAAGGATGAAATGTTTGCACTGTTGTGGGGATCTGTAGAGGGAACATAACACACATGTTCTTCCATGCGGTATGTGTGGTATAATTCCCACAAAGCAGTTTGCGACACATCTCTCACTGCAGACTGTGAGCGGCTGCTCTGTTGCTCACATAACACCACGTACGAACATTGAACATATGTTGAAACTCGAGCAGGCTTTTTTGTGAAGGCCGGGACGAATGTGATGCAGTCAAGTACTCCCCCCCCAGCCTTCTCGTCGCAGCCAAGAGGGAGCTGCGGGAATGTCGGGCTCGACGCTGTTTAATGTTTCATTCGCCATCAGCCGACACTTTTGCCCTCCGGACGTGTGCGGAACGACTGCACAAGCTCCACATGAAAAGGAAAAGAAAAGGGAGGGAAGCAGAGAAGAATGTGTCGACAAAAAGTGGAAGGGAAAGACTGAAGTGGGTGTGATTTAGCAGAAGAAGGAAAAACAGCTTTTTTTAAGGTGTAGGGGGAGGAGAAAGAGGGCAGAAGATTCTCACGAAGAAGCGGAAGAAAAAGCAATGGGTAAAATACGAGTGAGAGAAAAGGCACTGGAAGAGAAAACCTATAAAAGAGGGAATCTTGTGAAGGGGTGATACAGAGATTGAGACAGACAGATACAAAAAAAGACTGAGAGAAATGAACAGTGGGGTGCCACAGTTGTGCTGGTGATCTCACTATGGAGATGGTTTGATTTGTGAAAATGGAGCTTTGGAAAATGTGACAATTTGACAGTAGCCTGGGGTGAGCAGTCGGGGATAGCCACACTTTAAAAAAAAGAAAACGGCCTCCTCTTTTCCTCTGTGGATGAAAAAGGGAGACCTGCTAACCTGTTATATAAGCTAGCAGCACCAAGTGAAAGGCTGGCACAGGGAGACAGTGGAGGTCCATAGTTGGAATAGAGCTGAAATTGAGGAAAATTGGCTACAACAACTGTCAAGTACAATTCTTCTGCTATGTTTTCCTCTTTCTTTCTGTCTAACTTGAAAATATAATGGAGGTTTGAGTGGAATTGGGTTGCAACCCTCTTTTAACACAAAGTCTTTGTACATCCACAACATATAATTATCTCATTGGACTGCACTCTGGTCTATTTCTAACCTCGTACTTTTATAATCTAACCGTCGACCCAAGAAAACAATTTACACTCTACACCAGTGGTTCCTAACCGTTTTCTTAAAGGGATCCATTTTCTATCATTGAGTAAACGGACGACACTTAACTATCGTAGAGTGTTCGTTTTTTTTTTTTCAATATATTTATTCGTTTTTTACTTTTATGATGATCAGCACTCGGCTCCCAAAAGGTACCTGCTGTATTAAAGAAACACAAACCATAGAATATGTGAACAAGCCAATAGACCCCCTAATTAACCTCTGGGTGGGGAACTGCAGCAAGTTAAGAAAGGTCAGTGGGTTGTAGTTGGTGTAAACAACTAGAGGTGGACGACTGCCACCAATATACACGCAGCAATGCTTTAAGGCTGGGATGAACACGAGCACTTCTTTTTCATTAAGCGAATAATTTAACTGACATGAGTTAAAAAAACATTTGAGAAGAAGCTAACAGGCTTGTCTAGCCCCAGGTCATCAGCTCGCATGAGGATGTCCTTTTGATTTTTCTCGACAACCGTTTATCTCATCGATTTCACACTTAGTGGGTGTACTGCTGGGGACCCAAGCAACAGCAACACTGGAGGCCAAGCAATAGTGTCCTAAGAATTACAATGGCATGCATAACTATAATATGTAGTGACTATGTATGAGCCTGTTAATATGGATTTAAAACAGCCGAGGTGGGTTAAGCACACAATCTCACTGTTTTGTAAGCAGATTTGTTGATTTATTTATGTTCTTCCATATGGCAGACATCATTCTTTTATCCAGCTTGCAGTTGTTGGATGAGATCATCCATTCACACAAAATGATCCCATTAATGCTGGAATTTCAACTTGAGGGCTGAATGGATTATTCCATTCTGAGTCAAGCTGTTCCATCTGGAGGAGTGCTAAACCAGTCCTCTCAATGGATTACCAGCCTGTGTGTAAATTTAGTCATCAATGTCTTTTCACTATTTTACATACAGTCTCTACTGTGTCGTCAACCTTTGTCAATGAGTTTGAGTTTAGTTTTTTGTGAGAGAAGGGACAATATATATCAATGTTGTGAAAACATGAAACAGACAAGAAAGTCTTCAGCTAAACCTTCTCATTTGATCTCGGCATAAACACGAATGTCACAGTAATAGAAATGCAAGGTATTAAATTAACATGCAAATAAATGATATGCATCTCTTCATTTGAATGAAGTATCGACATTTATGCCTTTCTAACTGGAGGACATTTTTGACCCTTTAAACTCGTATAGTTACAATTAATTAATGAAGATTTGACATAGCTGAGAACGCATGTGGCTCAGTTCTTAATGTCAAATGGTTTTTGCCTTTCAAGTTTTAATTGAAAACGTGGAATTGCCCGACTTTCTAATTGTGGCTCTTGCGGTCCCATTACAAGTGTGTGTGTGTGTGTGTGTGTGTGCGTGTGTGTGTGTGTGTGTATGTGTGTGTGTGTGTGTGTGTGTGTGTGTGTGTGTGTGTGTGTGAGCTACTGAGTGCTGAGGGCTTCTCAATAACATCATTTCAGCAGCATATTAATGTCAGTGACAGTAACAGTCAAACTGTTAATGTTGCCTCCTTAATAAAAAAAGGGGTAAAAAAATCCAGTCTAAATGTGAACTGTGGTAAAGTACAATCTATATTAGAAACACGTTTCTCCTTCTTTTTTTACTCAATTCCACACTTCTGTCTATCAGCAGTGAATGGCTGATTATAGGCCAGAATATCATACAAGATGATTCAAAAGAGACACTGATGCATTAAGCATCAGTGTCTCTTTTTGAAGCACTTTAAATAAAGCAATTAAAGAGACGATATTAAAATCCTTCAAATAATGAGTCCATAAAGTCAGACTACATATCACTGTCGATGCAACAACTCAAGGTTTCGTCATCACACTGAGAAATCAAAGGAGACCCTCATTAAGCTTTCTCAGCTCTAAAGTTTCTTACTAAAAGTTTCCCTGCTGCCTCAAACTTGTGAGTCAAATAAATGAGTACTCATTTCATTAGAATTATTCACTGGGTTAAAAAAACTTGTTAAGTTTGACAAAGCAATAATTAAATCAGCAATCATATTGACGATAATTACGCCCATTAAATAATGAAGTACTAATTATTCTTTTCTAAGTTTTCCTTTTAGTTATAATTTTCACCAGAGTGAACACCCATGACTCATCTAAACAAGTTGTCAAAGAAACAATACAAGCCAACCCAAACACAATGCATTCCATTAAATATGCTAATGTCATACTAATAGAGTTTCTTCATAACCTTTAGGACAGAGGTCTTCAATTGTTTTTCAGGCCAAGGACCCCCAAACTGATGGAGAGATGGAGCAGGGACCGCCTACTATATATATTGTATACAATTGTATTTTATATTAAACTGGGCCTAGTGCCATGTATAAACATAGCAAACTTTTTACTGTACATTCAATATTAAGCTATTCAATTAATACTGAATGTGTGCATTGCTGACTCTAATCTGAAAGATAATAAGATCTTCTGCCTCCATGTATCCGTTCGCTACACTATGTTGGATATGTCTTAATGTGTATTTAAAAGACATTTACATTTGTGGGGAAAACAATTTGTTTGAAAAAAATATATAAAAAATTGTCTAATAATCCAAAGATTTTGCGATCCCCCTTTAGTGCCCCCCTCTTTGAAGACCTCTGCTTTAGTATGTTCATTGAGCACATTATTGTTTCTCCTTTAAAATTATATTATGTTTTAAAACTGTATTAATCATGTTCAAAACAACCTAGCAAACATAGAGCCCTTAGCATTTTGATAAGCTGATATGGCTAACATGTTAGCAAACAATTGCTTACTTACACATCCAACACACACAGCACCATAAGCATTCATATTGATGCCTTGTGCCACAATGGATAGCGCATTGGACTTCTTGAAATTCACAGGGCAAAAGTTTCAAAGGTTGTGGGTTTTAAGCCCCACCAGATTAGAGCTTTATAAATTAAATAGTAAGAATTGGAGATATTTCTGCTGAATTCCTACTAGAGTAAAATCATGAATGTTTTCATGTCCAGGCTCCACAATGGTGGAACAAGCTCCTCATTGCAGACCAATTTTCTCTCCCAGATTGAAAACACTTAAAGAAGTCTAGCATATTGTATGAAATTTATGTACTTGCATGACGGTCGACATGGTTGAATGCACTTATTGTAAGTTGCTTTGTACAAATGCTTCAGCTATGTATGTAAAAAAAAAAATACGATAGTATCCTGATATATATATATTTATTTTTTTAAAGAACAAATGATACGATACGTTATGTTACAACACAAAATATCATGGTTTAGCATTGTCTTTCTTGGATTTCTCTTTTTTATTTTTTTGTACAGTAAATGAGTCATTGCCCCCTTTAAATGTATGTGAAGGTCCAACTATTAGAACTGAAAAAACACTATGCATTAGAAACAAATGGGAAAAAAATCAAAAATCAAGTTAGAGGTAAAAGGTACCAGAAACCGTCGTATTCTCATTTTGTTTACAGTCTGTAAATGATGGTGGTAATTATCTGTTGATGTTAAACTGTTATGCATGCTACCTTTCACACCTCCTGAGAAACAGCTCAGAAACCCGTCTGACACGTGTCAACACATCGTACATGGTCTACTAGCTCACTTTGCAGTCTGCTTTAATTGGTTGGCACTTAGTGGGAACTTCAGTTTCTTTCTGTACTTTCTGTTTGAAGTCTTCCAACTCCTCAGAGGCACTGACTAGGACTGAGTGTGTTTTCTTTGTGGGAAATGAAAGTCTAACAGCAGCCCCCCCAAAAACGACAATCTCTTTTTTTTTATTCTACTACTTTTATTTGTTTCTGTCTTCAAGTCTATCTGTCTTCCTCTGTTGTCTTTCTACCTCTTCTGTTCTATTGTGTCCTCAATAGTCTATATTTTCGCACGAATGGCTAACTTAACTCTGCACAAGCCACTGGGCCTGGCAGCAGTTTTACTTTGAGAGACGGAGGCAGAAAGACAGTGGTAGAGAGAGAGAGAGAGAGAGAGAGAGAGAGAGAGAGAGAGAGAGAGAGAGAGAGAGAGAAATATCTAAATTGAGAGAGCAGCAGAGACAAAAACAGATGAGAGAAAGAAATGAGAACGCTGAAGAGTTGCATCAGAGGAGATGAAAACTGATTTACTGGTTCAGAGGGTGTTGAGGCCTGTTTGTTGGCTGGGAAATGGCTTGCTACTGCTAATACTGTGTGTGTGTGTGTGTGTGTGAGAGTGTGTGTGTGTGTGTGTGTGTGAGAGAGAGAGAGAGAGAGAGAGAGAGAGAGAGAGAGAGAGAGAGAGAGAGAGAAGAGTGGCAGCTCTGTTGCTGTGAATCTTCTCTCTTCTTTTTTCTTTTTATAATGAGATTCCAATCAACTGTGTCCGGACAACAGAACCCCCCAAAACAAAGGAATCCCACAGGGTTTGGGGGATGTAACAGGAGAAGTTGAGTAGAGAAAAGAGTGGCAAAGAAAAATAATTACAGACTTTGAGAGAGTCAGAGAGAGAGAAAGAAAATTAGATTTGACTTTTGAAGCTCTTTAATGAAGCATCCTGGCTGAAAGACAAGTGACACAGCCAAACTTAAATGCCTTTAAATGTTTTTAAAGGCCGATTAATAACAAATCCACCCACATGCAAGAACATTTATTTACTGTTCATTTACAGTTTCACTGGCGAGTAATACACATGGAATATGTCAGTTACGCCTGATTCCACACCACCTAACCTCTGATTTGTTCATCAATTCAAAAAGGTCTAGAGTTGCGCTCATTGAGTTGGAGAAACAATCAATCCATCCAAGCTTTGCAAGGTATATAGGATCCTCATCTTCCTTTATAGCTAGCTAGCAACCAAGTTACACCCATGAGAAATAGCAACAGGAAAATAAAGAGCTGGCAAAAGACACAGTGAAATTGCCACAAAATGGCAACAAGTATGAATGAGATTGATGCAGGTATGTTGTTGTATGTCAGTTTACAGGAATAACAACTCTTAAATCAGCATATTTCTTTTGATTGCCAAGAAACAAAACATTAAGAGAGACCTGAAATGTGTACAGTGATGCAGTTGCTAGCAGGGACTGTTAGGAACACCTTGGTGATTAGTTCAAGAAAGGTCCACCATCTCAGATCTCAGCCAACATGGATTTCATAAATATGAAAATGCTTTTTTGGTTTGTTATTAGCAACTATTCAAAAGGTTGCTTTTGTGTGCGGTCATTTACTGTTGCTAAAAGTACATATAACGCCTTCCAGACACGATACATGGCAAACCAGCCATATTTTAAGCCTGGATTATAGCATACATGTAGCTCACTCCCTAAGAAAACTCAGTACATTCCATCCGATACTCTGCCACAGAGAGTAAAGCCTTTGCTTCTCACCGGGTACATCCAACAAGTTAAAAACTATACAAACTCTTAAGAAGATAGAGATAGAGAGAGAGAGAGGCAGGGAGAGAATAGAAAAAGTGGCTAAAGAGAAGATAATTAAGATTAAAAAGGGTTACACTGGTTTGATGATTGCTTCACTCTTATCTCTGTGTTTCAAAGAAATCGTTTGGAATTAGAGCAGCAAACAGCCACTTGTCACAGGGTTGGGGGTTCGATCCCTTGCTTCTCGTGTCCGTAAGTGTCCTTGGGCAGGTGTATGAGTGAATAGTTGAACGAGAGGCACATTTGTAAAGCGCTTTGTCTATTAAGGTAGAAAATCTATATGTAAGTGCAAGCCATTATCCATATCTTTAAAGACACCAAATCTACTGAAAGGATCAGACTTCTGAAACAATAATTACATTTGGTAATTAAAGTTTAATCAAACCTTCAGTGTTTATCAACTTTACAAAATGATACAGACCGCTTCACACCAACAGACTGTATATATGAAGTGGACATAGTTTGTGGACCACGGTTTTGAAGCCTCAAGTTTAGCATTTTGGCCGGCCCTCTTGGTTTTTAGCTGTCACCATCTTGGTTTGAAACCAGTAGTGACAAGAAAAGCGAGCAGTAGGGACATTTTTTCATAGAGTTCTACACAATCTGACTTTTTTTTGCAACCAGTGTAACCGGCCCTTTGCTGGCCATTAGAAATAATGCAAATGTAAGGCACTACCGCGATCGCTTCACCTTTCAGACGTGGCGGTTGCCTCTTGTTCATACCATTGTATCCTGGGTATTATGTTTTTTGTTGTCTTAATTGTGAAATTACTTCTCGGTTTTGACCCTGTAGTGATTCACTGGCTGATTGCAGTCACTGTATGTACACATTTATGTAATAAATGAATGCTGCTGTTATTAACTTAAAAATGTAATACATACTATACTATATGTATTACTACTGTTTCCATGTCACTCAAATGTTTGGCATTAGTGATGACAGCACTTTGGTAGTCCACTGTGTGTGAGTGAATCACAGGCCAAATGTAAAAAACTTTAAATTCCCTTCTGTTTCAACACCATCTCGGCCAATTAAAAAAATAATAATTCAGTTTTCTGTATATAGCACTTTCATTGGTTTGGCTTATTTGAAGCTAATGTATTTGCAAGATTCTTTGTGTTTGAAGTTGTATCCTCATGATGGTTTGCACTTATTGTAAGTTGCTTTGGACAAAAGCGTCAGCTAAATGAACTGTAATGTGATGTAATGTAGATAATAGCACCGTATAACTGTAGCCAGACTTATCACTGCATTTATCATATAATCATAAAGTTGTGTAAATCAGCCATAATGGATTACAAATATTTAAATTAAAAAGTCCCAAAAGAGATGTACTGCATTATGTGAGTGCAACATCAATAAAGGTGTCACTTCATTTACAAATGTACTTCGAACAATGGAATGTTCTTCGTCATTACATCAGAAATATGAACAAGTAAAACACATTGTTCACTATCTTCCAAATCAGAAAATGACTCGGGAGTTAGTGACTGGATGTTTCCAAACTGTAGGTGAGAATTTGTAACTAACTGAAATTTGTTCATCATTTCTCATTGTCCCCACACAACCTGACAAACACCTCCATGAATAAGCACTCCCCAAACATTAAGCACCTCGATTAATACGAACACACTACATCCCTTATCTCCTGTTCCATATTATCTCAGGTGGCCAGATTAAGGTTTTGTGCTGAAGTTATGCACAGTGCCTTACCTAATCCCTCCTATTAAATTCCAGTCTTCTTGTAAAGGAAAGCTATTACATTGTTAATGATGAGTCATACGAGTAAAATCTTTAAAGTGCAAGAATGAGCAATTCAGCTTTGACAATGAGGTGTGGTAAAAGTTGGAAAGACAGGCGTTCTTGTTACACTCATGATAATAAGTCATAATTAGATGTTGTAAAAAAATAAAGTGCTGTCTGTGCTGTAAAAAGTAATGGTACACCATTTCAGGCTTTGTTAAAACCTCTTAGAAGGTGGTCGAATTTACCCGAAAATACGTCCAAATGACATACCCAAAGTAAATTGAAAGCTGCTCTTCAACCATTTGCACCAGCTGCATTATTTTGGTCTCATTCAAAAGATAACTCTCTTATTGTTCTTGCAAAACAATGAATAATCACTCCAAATGCTTCTGGCACTGAGTAATAGTGGTCTGAATATACTGAATTTGAAGAAAATACACTCCGCCAGAATTTCTTTGTTGAAAAAGATGTCTGAAGATGGGTATAGCTGGTAGTCCAGAGCTGAAATACACAATAGAAACATAGAACCAAGTGTTATCAAGTTCACCACCAAATTTCAGATAAAAAGGATAAAAACTTAATTTATTAGACAGGTTTGTCTAGGAGTAACACCAGGCGTATACCAACTGTGCAATATGTATATGTACTGTACATATTATAATATTTATTAATTAATGTTATTTTTTTTATTTATAAATAACTATTATATACCCATATTCCCTGTTAGTAGTAATCACACAGAGTAAGTGAAGTATAAAGACATTTTTTTCTAATATTTTTATGTTTTTTTTTTATTATTTTCTGTACAATAAATAATAAATATTATTTTGGAAATACATTTTATTTTGAAAAAACAAACCAAGGGAAGTGACGCGTCTAACGAAAGAGGCGCACATTTCCTTTACGATGCGCACGCCACCAGGATGCTGAGCTGGTCCAGGGTCAGTTTGTAACAAAAGAAGTGGGTGGGCACTTCCTTATCAAGTTGACACTCATTGGCCCATCGAAGCTCCGATTGGCTTAAATGAAGTGTCAATCTAATGCTGAGAGGCCGCGCTAAAACCAGAATGTGTCTGAACCGTGATGAGCGCACGAGATATTAAGTTATGACTGTTTATGATCACACAATGTAAAAATCGATCAGCTGATTTCACAGATTGCAACACCTGTTCATGGGCTTTTATCGATGTGATGATGTTCACGGTGGATATATTTTTACCGGAAACGAACGTGTCTGGCAATGCCTTAGGAGCGTCTTTTTCAAAATATTGCTGAAAAGAGGATATTTATGAGGCTTTATAAGTAAGTGGGTTCAATGTTATGATTTTGATTTTGAGTGTGCTTGCTAGTTTGAGAAGCTGATTGTACCGCTGTTGTGATTTTCATCACCATATTAAAATAGACGAGATTCTAAGCTTTCCAAAAAAAATTAAAAATAAAAATTTTCAGAATTTAAAAATGTACATGTACAGGCGCAATAAAACTCCTGCTGGGCCCGCCGGTGGGCCCGCACACTCTGAGAGGTTTTAAGAGAAGAGTGTTTTTCAGTTCTGGGCTGCTGGTTAATAATAATTTTTTGGAATTAATTCAAATTCAAAAGAATGATGATGTAACTACTACCTAGCTACTACCTAGCAACACCAGTGAAAAAAAACAACAGAAAGATGGTGACAAAGATGGTGACAAAGCTGCAAAAAGTCAATTTACAGAAATTGGGGTGGTGATGGCCTAGTGGTACAGCTTCCAAACAGACTTGTTACTAATTGTTAAGAGCAAAACAACATTTAGTTAACATGAATTGCATGTCAGGCTGAATGAATGAAGTGACACTAAATGGCAATTCAGGCTGGTTATCAGGCAAGGTTCACCCAGTCTTGGCAAGAAAGGTGAGTGATGGCGAGTTTTAACAACTGGCAGTGTGTTTGAGGTATGATGATGGTGCTGTTATTCATCTATAGGGCCACTAAATTCACCTTTATCTGGCAACTTCTGATGTTACTAATGAGCACAGCCTGTGGCTATGACTCAATTCACAAGATAAGATGTAGACTTGGCAGGTTGACAGTTGAGACATACTAATGCTATTGACCTCATACGCTCCAGCAACACGGACTCAGAGGTGTTAGCATTTTATCAAATATCTGTCCAATTCCACATTATAACGTTTAGTGTTCAGGACAGCCAGAGCTGGAAGCAAATTATTGACTTTGTTCAACAATTGCTATTTCAACACCTTCTGAATCCCAACTCAACAAATACAGCAGATTGGTAAATTGCCCTACGCTTCAAACTATGACGCTCTTCGTACTCCTCTTGCGTCGGTTTTGCACGTGTCAATTTCCGCTCAATACATGCTTACACTGTCTTTTCAAAATAAACTTTGGTGTTCACGGGAAACAACTTGGTTAAGTTCAGGAAAAGATTGTGGTTAAAATAAGTATGTTTGTTACGTAGTGAAGTATTTTACATACGCAACATAAATTAAGTAAGTTTCCTAATGTTATATAACTTTATTTACATACAAAACTTAAAAATAAGACAATAGTAACTTAATGACCAGCAGCTTCCTCGGTAAAAGTTCTGTGTTATTTTCCGCCCATCCATCCATCCCCAACCTATGCGGACTATGTTGCTCTTTCCTCTTTTACTCCCGCTATAATCACAGCCATGTATAGAGTCATAGTTTGAAACGTAGGGCCAATGACCAAGCTCCTTCATTTGACGATGTGGGAGTGAGAACCTGGCTAATGATCATCAATTAATTTTTTATTAGCTCTTTGTGACACTAATGAACATAAATATACACATCAGAAGCACCAGTCTGTATAACTTCATGTTAATTCCTCTTGGTTTGTTTGTAAAAAAGTCAGTGTGAACAGGAACTGGACCAGAACTGATCCAAATGAGCCGAACTACAGGTGTGAACAGCACCATTAGTCAGACATGCATTACCTCTCGGGTCTGTGGGAATTCTGATTTGTGGAAAAGTCTTTGGACACAGAATATTCAACACTTTCAGATGAGTTTGATGTTGAAGTAGAAATGTTCATATTGTAGGCATCTTTCTTCAGTTTGAGAACAAGGAAATGAGTGCAGTATAGTCGTGGCCCAGTTTGTGGAGTATTCCATGTTGGATCTTGAGGGAATATTAATGACATTAACTTACATTCTACAGTAACGACAACCTACGAGGTTTTGGCACAATTATTCCTAATTTAATTAACTATGTTGGTAATATTTTCTGTTATGGTGCAACCATTATAATTGGTACAAAGAGTCATGGCAATGAGCACACTCCTGGTGTGGTGTGTGGGTTGTTGCGCTCTCAGGGACGTCTCATTAATGATACCAGGTATGTTTTTATGTCTCCATGTCTGGGGTTCTGCTCTTTCTCTGCTGCAATGCTGCATTTCTTTCTTCTTCTTCTTCTTTAACCATCTCTTTCAGGTCAAACCGTTTTATCTTTACCTCTGCCAGTTCTTATTAGAGGTGGCACAGTGTTCATATCAGTTGTCACCCCCCCCCCCCCCCCCCTGTCTCTTTCTTGGCCAGCCCTCCTGTGAAAGTGCCAAATAATACATTTTCTATCTACTGAACCTCATTCAGCACTACCTCAGCTGTCATATATTGATGTTACTTTCAATATGATAAGCATATAGCTGTGGAACATATAGATATGCATATTTGATTAATACCGACTCTCATGTAGTTGCAGGTACGTCTTACACACGTTCAGAATTTGTCACCACCATCACCGTGAGTAAACCACTTAAAAACATTACTTCTTGATTGAGCAGTAACACAGAAATATTATTATTATTATTATTATTATTATTATTATTATTATTATTATTATTATTATTATTATTATAATTATTAGTATTATTATATTTTAATTCATTTTGATCATTTACCAGACACATAAATCCAAAATATTAAATAAATAAATCAGATGCTTAACTCACATGAAGACACTGTAAGAAATATAACAGTAACATGTTTTTGTGGTGTTCTAAACATGTAAAGCTATGAAATAATTGAAGAAATCATTTTAATACGATGAACTCTTGTTTTAATTTTATTAAATGTTTTATGGATTAAAGTAAATTCTGGAGCTTTAAGTCCTATTTATCTTCTGTGCCATTTTGAAAGACCACCAAACAATGCTAATTTAGAAGTTTGCACGTTAAGTTTTATTTGATTTATTTTCATTTCATATATATTTTTATTCACTATGCTGATTTTCAAAAGTCTGTTTTTATTTCATACTGGCATTTTTCCCAATGACGCTACGCTTTTATTTCATGTCTCATTTTAAGTCCCATTTAAGTATTTTTTCACGATTAATTTACATATTTATTCCACATTGAGGACTTGGAGACTCCACACACAACATGTCATGAGATACACTTGAAATAAGCTGCCTGTCAGTGATGTCAGATGCCACTGACTTGAATCTGAAATTACAATCAGCCCTGGAACAAAGACAGGGAAGACAGAAAGAGAGAGCGATACGAAGAATCATCCAGAAAATGAAAGATGCAGAGAGGGTGATTAAAAAAGAAGGAGAGAAGCGAGGAGAGAATAAAGGGAAGATGGTGATGTATCTTTATCAGTTTCTTTACCTTTCTTACCTTTTTTCATCTTGACAGACTATCTCTTTTTCCTTGTCTTTCAACTTCTGTGCTCTCACTCTTTTACGCCTCCTTTTCACCCCTCCCTCCCTACCTCCCTCTCTCTCTCTCTCTCTCTCTCTCTCTCTCTCTCTCTCTCTCTCTCTCTCTCTCGCTCTCTCTCTCTCTCTCCCTCCCTCCCCCCGGTGTCATTACTCCACCACTGCAGCCTGGCAATAGAAATGACTAATGGGAGATTATTGCTGATATCAAGACAAAGCAGAACACTGCTGAGCTTCCTCACTACTACCTCTTCTCTCACACACACACACACACACACACACACACACACACGCACACGCACACGCACACGCACACACACTCTAACCACAGAGGAACACAATTAAAGTATTACACGCCCACATAGTTCCAGAAAAATTGTTCTAATCATAAAATCAACACTGTGGAACAAAACAAATATTTTCTGTTCATCATGGTTTATTACTTAACTTTTTTTATTTCCCAAACATAAGTAAAAATGTTTTTTTATTCCCAAATATTTAACTACTTTTCCTAATTCTAAGCAGCAGGATATTTGTGTCCGCTCCACACACAATGTCTCCAGAGCTCGGGCGTGTTCAGTGTGGTATGGCCGTCAGTTCCACGTTGACGGTCCGGGTCCCAGCCTACTGCAAGAAGAACAGAACCAGGCCATCACCATGCTTTTATTATGTGACTGATTGCACTCTGGACAGCTCCAGCTGTATCTGCTCCCAGCAGCAGGATCAGCACCTTGGAGAGCGCTGCGGTGCTCAGTCCTCGTCCTTGTCTCAGTCCTGAGAACTGCGCTACTATAATGCATAAAGTTGGTGGTTTGCGGATCGGCTTGGGTCAGGTCAGGTCGAGAAAAAAAACAACTCATAATAATAAATAATAATAATTATAATAATAATCATAATAAAGTCCTATTACCCATATCTAAGAATTTATAAGACTTTTGAAAGGCTTTTTAATATCCAATTAAGGCCTTATTTTTAGGTTAATAAATACAATGCCTTTTAAGACTTTTTAAGGATCCACAGGGACACTTTAAATTATTAAAACTTTAATTTAGTTGATGTCCCCACAGTGTGGCATGACAGAGGAGAATACCATTTTGATTTAGAATTTGTTTTCCAGTCCAGAAAAGTTCAAGTGACCTGATATCATTACTGAACCACAACGGAGCAATTTGGGCTGAAGCCATTTTTCTTTGCAGTCTACTGAGTGGGGAGATTGAAGAGGTTTAAACTGTTTTGTCAGTCAGTATGTTCATATTCCCCGATCCAGTTCCAACAGTGCTAACACTAGACTAACCTAGTAAAGTTTGAAAAAGTAGCTTTGCTAAAGCAACACGTTGCCTGTTAATTCCAGTTTGTTGGGGCATGTTGTGCACCTGACATTGAAACATTTTTCTATTCAAATCTGCACACATTTGGATGCTAAACTTCCAGTTTCGTTTACCAACTGGTGATGTCTTTAATTTCTATTCAACTGTTTTTGTTTCTGAGGTATTTTCTGTCGCTGCTTAATCTGGGAACCAATCCTTCTGACAATGATTTTGCCTCTGGGGGCAACGGCCATTATTTTGGTGTAGCCAGCGGATATCCGGACAACAGATATTCTTGTAATTTGTCCTGGACTCTACCTGAAGTTTAATTAAGCTTCCATATTTGTCATCTGATTTAATCCCATAATCCCCTCTGCTCTTCTTTCCGTTGTGCTTCTTTTAGATCACTTCAAAGATGTGATTTTTGAATACAAAACTCTTTAAAATGCAACTCCACCAGCAATAATGTGGTGATATAAGCCCTTCAAAGAAAAATAAATATTAGATTCTAGGCTAATAAATTTTGTCATGGGGTAATTAATATTTCATGACGGAATAGAGTGTTACCATATTGCGTTGGTGGTGAGGCCTCAGTTGGTTTGAGTTTCAGGAGTGATTTCCTAAGGTTGACCCATCGACAGTGTCTTGCAGTCGGGGACATGAGCTAAAAAGAGAAAGTGCTTGACAGCCTGATGAAAAGGAAAAAGAAAACCTTCTCTCTCTGGATGTCTTTTTAAAGTCCCCTCAGTTTTCAACTCTATCTGTCTGTCTTTAGCTGTGTGTCTCTCCGACTTCCTCCATCTCCCCTGGCTCTTGTAATAAATATCCTCTCTCCAAACTTAACCTCTCCAACCTCTTCCTTTCTCTCTCTCTGTTCTGCTTCCTCTCTCCTAATGTCTCCGTTTCCTCCCTCTCTCCCTCTCTACCTCTCACTCTCACTTTTTAAAGTGGCGTTCTCCCTCGGGGGCCTTTCCGTGTCATTACTCCAGTCCTGGATTCAAAATGTCATTAAAGTCATTGCTTTAGTCAGAATTCATTTCAATTAGACCCAGTCACCCTGGGACTCCCAATCTCTGTGTCTTCTTCTTCTTCTTCTTCTTCTTCTTCTTCTTCTTCTTCTTCTTCTTCTTCTTCTTCTTCTTCTTCTTCTTCTTCTTCTTCTTCTTCTTATTCTTCTCAAATGGGAAGATGGTGACATTGATGCTGAGAGAATGACACTGTATTATAAAACTCTTCAGCTTGCATATCTACTGTACACCACTGCATGTGTAATTCCATACTTTTAGACATGAGGGGAGTTTCCGTCCACCTGTTTTAATGCGCATTTTCAATTTACTCATAAAAGAACTGAGTGGAAATCGCAGAAAATTAAAATATCGCAAAAATAAGTTTTTAAGCTCGACTGAGGTAGACAAAGTTTGTGTATCGATAAAGGCAAAATGCAACGAAGAGCGATGGAAACTTATATGATGACGTACACGAGGCTACTGCTTACCTCGATGAATGACTCTTAATAATTGCATGACGGTAGTGGATGGAAGCATGAATTTGCTTCTTTCTTTTTTGCAGATTTTCTAAAAATGTGGTTAAAATGTGCGATAAATTTGGATGGAAACATGACTGTTGTTAGGCGACACGTCTTACAAACTTTGTTTCACATGTTCTGAGCCTCTTATGCCTGTAGAGTCTGGGGAATACTAATGCCACGTTGATGCCCATGTGAAGGTTTGAAATATGATGAAAATGTATTCAAGATAATCAGGATGAAAAATAAATATTTAAAGACTACTTCCTTTAGAACTTGATACATTTTTTAAAGAAGGAAATCAATTAGAAGATGTCTTTATTCTGCATACATGAGCCTCAGCTACTGCTTGAATTAAGATCAAAAGAAGAAATAACTACTGAAAATCATAAAAGGGAAAGAGAAATGTATTTTACTTTAATGCTTTAAATGTGTATCTGTGTAAACCGTCATCATTATAAACGTGTAGTCTCATTGGTTCACTTACATGATAAATAATGATGTCAATGAAACATGAATGATACCTAAACAGTGTATCTTAAAAATATAGCTAGAGGTTGATGCAACAAATGTAAATAGTATCTTTAATAGCGTGGAAAATACCCACAAATTAAAGCTGACAGTGTGCACTTTATCCTCATAATGATCATGTCATTTCATATTAAAGGTAATTTGAGTATGCAGCCAAAACATGGCACAGTGTTGCTGTGCAAATGTTATGCAAATGTACACTGTGTCTGTGTACAATATAATGTATTATATGTGAACTGTAATGCAGATGCAAATCCCTTACAGAGCAAAAGAACAAAACGTCTACCTTCTTATACTCATTGTGGTAAATATGTAAATTCTCTGTGTGGAATTGGTTATTTGAAATGCAAATGAAGTCCTTGGTCTTGGCTCTGTGTTACCAGTAAGTGTTTTTATTTTTTTGTGATGGATGTTCTTTTAATTCCTGGTCAATTCCTACATAATCTTAGTGGTTTGGTTTGGGGGTTTTGACATGAATTAAAGTATTTTTTAATTAAATCCAGGTCCGAGGCCAAGAGTTTAAATTCATCATCAGTGTGTTGTTCCAGAAATAATTTATCACCACGCCTCTGAACTTCCGTTTTCTGAAACAAACACTTGACTTCTAATGTTAGATGTCATCCCTATCACCCCGGGGTCCTTTGTTCTCAGAGTCCTTGTTGTAAGAGAACGGTAGAGGGATCTTCGCAGTTCAAATTGCAAAAGACCAAAGGGAGATGGACATTTCAAATGCAGTTTGAATGGTAAAAATTGAAAAAACATTGAACATTTGACCTAAAGAAAGAAAGCATTGCAAAGAACATAAAACAGTTTGAAGGTTTCCCTAATCTGTTATATAAAGAGGATATTGAGCTGGGGAACAAGGACCCTGGGGACACAGATACGCTCCTGTTGGCTTTAAAAATCTAAAATAGGATTTGGATGTTAATATTCAAGGTCCACAATTCTGTCTTTTATATTCAGTCAGCAGTTTTCTGACAAAAGAGAAAAAAGAAAATAACATTTGGAAAATAATCCTACCACAAAATACCCGATTTTACGCTCAGCGCTGATTTAATTAATTCTGTCGTTATGTTGATGTTCTGTGTCTATCCATGCATGGGGCTGTAAAACAGATCAAAAGGAGAGGAGGAGGAAATAAAAGTTTGCAGGCTGGAAATCTACAACGAAGTATTAGGGCCACTGTGTGAAAGAGATAATCAGATAAGTAAAAATGATTTTGAGAAAAGCCATAAATTGACAAGAAAATAGTAATATTTCACGACTTAAATCGTAGTTATCGCAGTAGCTACCTCCGTCTGAAAGGCTACACTACACAGAAATTATTTTTAACATTCACCCTCATACGATATAGGATAAAGGATAAAGGTCCTAATATGATTCAACAACAGGACAAAAAATATGTTTTACCTTTTAACTTCTGATGATCTATATAAAAACTGTTCTCACTTGACTGTGTTTTGAACTCATTTTGTAGAGCACCATATTTAAATCTTCTGTTTTCCTTTTTGTTTCGTGCTAACAGATTCTACTAAATGTCTGGGATTGTTAAATGATAATGACCGTGTTGATTATGACTGTGATGAGGGATGTAATTATACTCCAAATCATCCTCTCTGCCTTTAAAAAAAAAGAAGATATAAGACAAATGCCAGCGTTAAAGTGAGAAGTCGTAGCATTTATCAAACGGAGCTGCCACTTGTGAATATTCTTGTTTGATGAGCAGTGTTTTGCTCGGCAATCAATCCCTCCCTTTTCTCTTTAATTGCAATGAAAAAGAACAATGTCTCTCTGTGTGTGTGCGTGTGTGTGTGTATGTGTGTGTGTGTGTGTGTGTGTGTGTGTGTGTGTGTGTGTGTGTGTGTGTGTGTGTGTTCATTAACTATGTGATTTCTGTTCATATTCTCCGATGTGATTCTGCGGACTGTGAAAATGACTGGCGTGCCCCTGTTTCCAGAATAGAGAAATCCAGTAGAAGTGACAGGTCACACAAAGACGACGCCGTGTTTCTGTATTAATAGCTAGCCTGTCTTTTATGGGGCGAGGAGAGAAGACAAGGAAGGCCCCCTATTCAAATAGTAATTGCTCACAGTTAATCATTGGTGCCTGTGTGTCATGAGACTGGACAAATTTTGCTTAGGGGGGAAATTAGAGTGTGATTGTACAACAGCGGTCGCCAGGAAAGTCAGGCGTCAAATTAAAGATAACAGAAAGTAGTATGGGGATTTTATTGCACCGGATTCATTAGATTTCATAGATTGATACAGAAACCAAAGTCACCTGGGAAGACCATTTCAAGAGCTTTGGTTAAAGGGGAATACCGCTTAATTTCATAATTCCCACATCGGCGCCGGCTGCCTTTTGTTCCCCCATCATTCTTTAATTGATATCAGAACATTATCTCCCACGTGGAAATGTTTCATAGCTGCAGATGTTTCCTTCTGGGGGAAATTGGAAAGCGATTGTAAAGATGAGGTCGCCCAGAAGCCAAGTGTCAAAGAGAAGATGGAGGAAAGAAGCTGTGAGAGTGCTCTGTGAGGAGTGTAATGTGTTCAATTACACAGTTTAACATGGAAAATGAGAGAAAAGCAGAAGACTGTGAATTGTGAGGGTCGGGGATAATTCAGACTTTTTTTCAAACATACAGTTCCATTTTCCCATCTTTGTCCATCATGTCTAATGAGCCAATGAACACTGCACAAATCCAGTTCAAACAACACGTGTCTTGTTACACAGTGATATTGTAAGAGTGCGTATCTTGAATAACTTAAATATGTAGAAAACAGAAGAAAGATCCTCCTGTCTCGCTTTAGCTCATGAGGTTTTTATTGAATCGGTGCTTTAAAAGGAAGTCAGGTTAAGGTTATACTGTGATATTTGTGTTCTGATGCAATCACAAGAGCACTAAAAATGTAGAGAATGAGCCAAACCATCAGAAATTTTAACAAAGAAGACAAAGAGGCTGTAATTTTAGCTTTCAGTATGTTAACATGTTCACAGTGACACTGTTAATATGCTAATTTAGAACATTTGGAATTTTGACCTGATAATGGCACTATGATGAAATGTCAGAGAATCACCAAAATCAATAGAAATCCTCCTCTGGGGACCATGAATGTCTGTACAATCAATCCAATAGGTTTTGATATTTCAGTCCGGACCAAAGTAGCGAACCAACCGACTCACCACTAGCCATCCCTGGAGCCACGGCGTGTCACTAAATAAAAAAGCATCAACATGATGTCATGATTTAATTAAAGTGTTTTCGAGATTGAGATTTGCAATTCAACAATGGTAAAGATTATGTAGCCCAACCCAAACGTGTAGGAACTGAAAAAAAAGTGGTTAGATTGATATGTTGAATGGGTCATTTAAATTGCATGCATAGAAATTCTCCCTTAAAATATACGCTATTATTTTTTTCTTTGCGAACCAAAATCACTGACACTAGAGCAGGGGTCGGCAACCTTTACTATCAAAAGAGCCATTTTGCCCCCTCTTCCACCATATAAGATTTGTCTGGAGCCACAAAACATATTTGATAACACAGCTTATAAGTTTATATATAGTTATACTATATTTGTTGCATTTATGAAATTACAGAATGACAATAAAGGAAACTGTTGCGATCGTGTTGCTATTTCTTACCTGTTTTAAAGGAAAACACCAAACTATTTTTGAAGAGAAGGAAAAAATACACTGGCATGTTTAGGCCTACTTTGAAATAAATTAAATACAGAACTATGCAGGCCTAAAAATACACAAAATAATAAAAAATACAATATAAAAGTAGCCCACTAAAATAATAGGCCAGTTTGTATTTAATTATGTGTGTTTTCAGTGTGTTTCCATCCATATGGTGGTGGTGTTCATTTCTTTGGCTATTAAATCAAATCAAATCAAATCAAATTTATTTGTATAGCCCAATATCACAAATTATACATTTGTCTCAGTGTGCTTTACAGACTGTACAGGTTACGACATCCTCTGTCCTTAGACCCTCACATCGCACAAGGAAAAACTTCCTAAAAGAAACCCCAAAATTAAAGGGGAAAAAATGGAAGAAACCTCAGGGAGAGCAACTGAGGAGGGATCCCTCTCCCAGGACGGACAGACGTGCAATAGATGTCGTGTGTACAGGATAAACAACATAGTACAAATACAACATTTGACAGAAATTATGTTGTGTTGGAAAAAAAAGAAATAGAAAGTTTGGATGAATCCAGGAAAATGTCAATAAGGCTTCCCGGTGTCCAGCAGGACCAGGTCAGCAGGCGCTGTCACGATTCATGATCCTGACGTAAACTTTATCAGTGGCAACCTGCCACATGAGAGACACTCCGGGGATGATACCCCGGATGGTGAGTTAGTAACATACATTTACATAAATGCATACAGATAGAGAGGGAGAAGAAGAGAGGGAGGGGAGGAGAGAGGAAGAGAAGGAAGAGAGCAGGGAGGTGTCACCCGGCAGTCTAAGCCTATAGCAGCATAACTAGGGGCTGATCCAGGGCAAACCTGAGCCAGCCCTAACTATAAGCTTTATCAAAAAGGAAAGTCTGTAGCCTTCTCTTAAATGTGGAGAGTATGTCTGCCTCCCGAACACAAACTGGAAGCTGGTTCCACTGGAGAGGAGCTTGATAGCTGAAGGCTCTGGCTCCCATTGTACTCTTAGAGACTCTAGGAACCACAAGTAACCCTGCAGTCTGGGAGCGTAATGCTCTAGTTGGTTTATAAGGTACTATGAGATCTTTAAGATATGCTGGAGCCTGACCATTAATTGATTTGTAAGTCAGGAGAAGGATTTTGAATTCTATTCTGTATTTTACCGGGAGCCAGTGCAGTGCAGCTAATACAGGAGTAATATGATCCCGTTTCCTTGTTCTTGTCAATACACGTGCCGCTGCATTTTGGATCAACTGAAGAGTCTTAAGCGACTTTTTGGGACAACATTGATAACAATGAGTTGCAGTAATCCAGCCTTGAAGTAACAAATGCATGGACTAGTTTTTCTGCATCATTTTGAGACAGGATGTGTCTTATTTTTGCAATGTTACGTAGATGAAAGAAGGCAGTCTTTGAGATTTGTTTTATGTGGGAGTTAAACGACAGATCTTGATCAAAGATGATGCCAAGATTCCTTACAGTGGTGCTGGAGGCCAAGTTAATGCCATCTAGAGCTTCTATGTCATTAGAAAATGCGTTACGGAGGCGTTCAGTTTTGTCTGTGTTTAACATCAAAAAGTTGCTAGACATCCAAGTTTTTATGTCCTTAAGGCATGCTTGAAGTTTAGCCAATTGATTGGTTTCATCTGGTTTAATTGATAGATATAATTGTGTATCATCCGCATAACAATGAAAGTTTATAGAGTGGTTCCTTATAATATTGCCCAAAGGAAGCATATATAAGGTGAATAGAATCGGTCCAAGTACAGAACCCTGCGGAACTCCAAGACTGACTTTGGCTGTCATGGAGGATTTATCGTTAACAAGTACAAATTGAGATCGCTCAGATAAATAGGACTTGAACCAGCTTAATGCGGTTCCTTTTATGCCAACACAATGTTCCAGTCTCTGTAGTAGAATGTCATGATCAACAGTGTCGAAAGCAGCACTGAGGTCTAACAAGACAAGAACAGAGACAAGTCCTTTGTCTGATGCCAATAGAAGCTCATTGGTAACTTTCACCAGTGCCGTCTCTGTGCTAAACAATTAAACAGTTAAACAATTCACTACAGCCTCACAAATCTGTCCACGCAGAATTCAACTCTATTTTCCTCCGAGACTTTAGTTTTTTAGTTTTTATCCATGGTTAGCATAGTCAGACGGGGGTCAGAAACTCAAGATCTACTGCGCCTATAGACGCAGTAAAATGTGACGCATTTTTTAGTGGACGAAATATTAAAAAGATAGATTTTATATCAGTGTCCCGATATCACCTCGAACTCCAACATAAGAGGTGTTCGCTTTGAAAGATTGTCCACTCTGCAACAAAAAATACATAAAAAATAATATTTAGTTCAAGGTTTTCTTTTGTGTCAAAGCTATAGAGAGGTTAAAGAGCCGCATGTGGCTCCTGAGCCGCAGGTTGCAGACCCCTGCACTAGAGGGATACCTAAAACATCATAGTTTGAAGCGTAGAGCCACTGACCAAGCTTGCCGTTGCCTTCACAAAATTGGTGACTGGGCTCTGTGAGTGTTGGTCAGTGTCTTTAGAAACACATCCAGGGGTCTGTGTTTATGCTTCATGAATCAGAGTGACCATTGATTATATGTATATTACTACATCTCTGTGTCACTTGAATTATGCTCATCATAGTAAAAGCACCTAGAAAGTACCAGTGTCCTTGTTCAAAACAATGGCTGCTGCTGATGGAAACACTTAGCAGCACTCGGACTCACTGCAGCTCAGGAGGATGTAAATTGCCGCATGCTAAATGGAAGCTAGTAGATGGCTCCTCACAGAAGTGCAGCTGCGAGCATGTACACACTGCCATATGCACAGTACGTACTCTGCCTTTCTAGCACCTGCCACCCGTCGTCTGTCTCTTAGTCTTTCATATACGGAATGTTCACACAGAGTAGTCAATTTATTTTCTCTCACACACACACACACACACACACATCTCTCTCCCTTCCATACCATACTGTATGTACACACACACACACAGACACAGACACACACACACACACACACACACACACACACACACACACACACACACACACACTCTAACCGTAGAGGAACACAATTAAAGTATTACACGCCCACATAGTTCCAGAGAAATTGTTCTAATCATAAAATAAACACTTTATGGAACAAAACCAAGTGTTTTTGATATGTTTCAGCATGTTGCATCATTTGTCTTTCTATCAGTTTGCACAAGAGGCCTGAGCCTGAACCCTGCATATTCATGACCGTCAATTTATAAAGTACTGTGGGTGCGTGTGTGTGTGTGTGTGTCTGTGTGTGTGTGTGTGCGTGTGTAAGGATTAAAGAGAAAGGGGGAGATGATAGAAAGAAAGGAAGAAAGAAAATGTCGGTCTAATTTTACTAGAAATACAGCAAATTAAATATTCAATAGAAATCTGACGCTAAATATATGCAGTTGTGCTTTCAAGGTAATTTTCAATAATCTGTAATTGGATTGAATTTACATAGATCAATATGGACCTGATGCAAACACAACATATACAACCATCAACATGTCAGAGCAACTAATTTGGCATTGTATTTACTGGATGCAGAAAAAAAGCTACAAATAAAAGACTAAAAAGTCATTTCTAGTAAATGTTCAGTTTATTTACTATCACAGGCTTTCTGCCTCCTTAGCTCCATTTGCAGCGTGCCCCTAATGAGGTTGATGATAAATCTCAGGTTAATGATCCATAATGATTGTAAATTAGCATATATTGGTACATTAGCGTGCTCCATCAGCAACCTCTTAAACTCTTGGCTGTGGTGACAGTAAATGAGATATAAACTTCAGCACTTTTAAAGCCTGCTGTACAGATGTGGTGAATGGAGTCTGTCACATAATGTCTTCGAATAGAGTCGTTTAGGACAAAATGTCTTTGGTGACATCAAGTCAGTACATGAATCAATAAATATAATGTTGAATACTCAAACTGAACTGAGTATTGAGTCAGTGTCAGAGATCAGCTCATTAGCTTTGACCAAAAAAAGCTCCTTTCACAGCACTATTGTCAGCTCAGCTGTGATATAGTGTGTATAGTATATATATGTGACATCCTGGTTAAAGTTTACTGAAATATACATTTTGTCCATTCCACTGGACGTTACGCACCAAATGGTACATTCTTGAGTTGCGAGACATAGACTATAGAACATAGTTATTAAATTATCTTATGTGTATTCATACCATTTTCTCTTAGTATTTTTTTTTAATGAAACATATGTTTTGTCGGACCTATATTGAGTGTCCACTACAGTGGATATATACGTAAAGAATTGTTATTGGCACGATTTTCAATTCAAAACAAAAAATATAACATTCTAACATTCAGTCTGTTTTCCCATCATTAGAACGAAACACAAAGTACAGCTGAGGTTGATCGTAATGTCATTAGTGTTGCAGGTATTTGGTCATAAACCAATGTACGTATTGGACAAACTGAAATGTTTAACCATATGTGCAGGAAAAGTCATCACCAAAGTGATTAGAATGTATCCTCTGGGGACCTGCAGCCAAGACCAAAAGATTTCAACCTCATGGTGGCGCTAAAGGAAAAGTCAGGGGATTCACCCTGCGAGGAACAAGTATGTTTGTACAAATATAATAGTAATCCATACAGTAGTTGTCAAGATATTTCCATCTGGAGCAAAGGGGTGGATTGATCTATTGACCCACTAACATTGCCATCCCACGCTGCGCCAATGGGGGAAAAAAAGGTGATTTCTGGTTTGTACTGAACTGAACAATGCCATGAACAAAAGCAGCAGACAACAGACTATAGTAGAATCCAAGACAACATTTTAACCAGTCAGAAACAGCTTTAACACATCAAAAAATATAAATATTTTAATAAGTTTAAATTTGTACATTGTTAACGTGGTTAAGGTTAGTTAAAAATTCTGTACGTAGTTATGAAACAATTCATCGGTGTATCACACATAACAACGTGGTCGCTAGTCTTCCTCCACAGTATGAATAAAACAAAAAAAGGTAAAAACAAGCTTAAAAAATATCAGAAAATAAGTGAAATTGCTGTACAAATGGAAGAATAGAAAACGGATGTTTATGAAGAAAACAGAAACTAAATTGTTACAAGTAAATGGCACCGCAAAAAAACCCAGCAATAACTAAAGCAACATCTATGTGAGATTCTTTGTTTTTTAGTGACAGTTTGAAAGAAAATCTTTTTGTTTTTCACGTTGGTGTTGAGCGTCTTCCAGGCAGAAGAAAGTCTATAAAGAACAATTCTCATCACACAATCTGTTCACACCAGATGATGTGCACACTTGTGTTATTATACCTCAAACACATTGTAATTCTATATTACAGCGTGGGAGTAGGCCTCTCACATAATGCTTCTCCCTCACACAAACACGTTTCACTTATGTTCTCAATCTGCTTTGCATAAAATTAGCACTGAACTCTATAGGGTATTTCCACTATGACTGAGACCCAGATGGATCCAGGGTCTGCTGGCCTCTCCACTGAGGGCTTCATTATATATGAGCGCTGATCTCGTGCCCGTCCCTTGTGTGATGGTCACATTTCTCTTAAAGAGTAAAGCGTTTTGAATGATTAGCCAACTGTAGGCTGTCTGGCGGAGACACTGACCTTGTGGCACACGCTTTCATACTTCAGTGGACTAATTGGCCTGTAACTCTTTTATGATTCTCGCAGTGACAGTCAGCGTCCACCCGGTGTTGCGCTGCTGCCTGGTGGAAGACAGCGCCATGGAAATGAATACCAACAAGCATGACTTCATTTCAGGCGTGTATCCATACATCCATAATGTCAAATGGTTTTTGCCTTTCAAGTTTTAATTGAAAACGTGGAATTGCCCGACTTTCTAATTGTGGCTCTTGCGCTCCCATTACAAGTGTGTGTGTGTGTGCGTGTGTGTGTGTGTGTGTGTGTGTGTGTGTGTGTGTGTGTGTGTGTGTGTGTGTGTGTGTGTGTGTTCATTTACTATGTGATTTCTGTTCATATTCTCCGATGTGATTCTGCGGACTGTGAAAATGACTGCCGTGCCCCTGTTCATTAACACCCAAAGTTGTCGGCCACAAAAAAACAGTTTCTTACTTTTTGGGTGGACTAATTAAGACGAAATGCCAAAGATCAGAATGAATGAAACAGAGAAAGAATATAAATGAGATGATCAGATAAACACAAAGGAACTTTGCTGAGTTTAATCTCCTAATGCTATGCAATGGCCATTTTCTTTTCTTTTTTACCCTCAATGCCTGTGTCCTGGTCATCAATCAGTTGCCATGGCAACATGCTTAATTGTTGGGGAGGACCCTCCATCAAAGAATTTGCAAAGCATGTCACGGCCCGTATTTGACCAATAGCTCGTAAACGCTGTGCCCATAACACTGTACACATACGTTCTCCAGAGTTTATGATGTTATTACACGGAAGTCATTGTGCGCTGAGGGATGGAACGCGGATAATTACAAGTGTTTTTTACGGTGGCTGTTACATACCATTTATTTCCAGTGGCAATATAGTGTCCAGATTTAGAGTGGGAATGATGGCTGTTAGAGTTAAGATCCAGATGCTAAAATATCATGATTGATATTTGGCTTTAAATATTTCTGTTTAGTTTGTATAATTTATTTCTGAAGTATAAAGTTCATTTGTTATGTCATTAAAGTGTCAGTTTTTGTTTCCAGAGTAACACCACAGTGATAAAAAATAATCAGTGCAATCTAATGTGATGCAAATTTAAAGGTACACTGCTTTAAATACTAATTAATAAAATGCCTTTATTTTGCATTAAAGGATATTTGAAATATTCTTACAGTAAACATATCCTATGCAAAGACCAACATCAGCAAGGATTTGATTAAGTTATTAAGTAATGTGTTGTCTGTTAAGCTTCATTTCTGTCGTGTATTAATCCCCAGCTGAAAATAGTCTCCAACAAATTCACTATTTCCTCCTGTTTGAGGGACTTTTTTTAAGTGACTACACGTGTGACCAATTGTTAAAGATGCAAGTCTTCAGGAGGAATCGACGGGCTACAGACAGGGAGGTCAGAAAGTATGTAGTTATTGTCACTGAATTTGTTGACAATATGAAAAATACAAAATAACACCAGACTTATCCCTAAAGGGACAGTTCACACCAAAATCAAAAATATATTTTTTTACCTCTTAGCTGTAGTGCTATTTATTTATTTTATTTATACAGGTAAAATCTCATTGAGACACAGGGTCTCATTCTCAAGAGACACCTGATCAGATGGTAACAGTACCATACAAAGTTACAGACAGGCAGGACACTAAACACAGAGGCAACAGTCAAATAAAACCTCATATAAATCATCATTGAAAATGCAAAGTGCATAGAATTAGGTATTGCAAGAACAAACACCGACAGATAATTTCTCCAGATTTTTTTTAATGAGTTTAAAATGTCCTTGGGGTATCAAGCTGGACAGCTTGAGTTAGTTCCTGCTGAAGCGTGTTCCAGGTTGAGGGGGCAGAGTATGACAAGGCCTTTTTTCCAAGTTCCGTGCAAATTGAGGGGACGGACAGAGTAATATATTTCTGAAATTGTAGCCCATAGCTGTACTGTTTGTGTGATATGTAAATGGATATGTAGATGTGAAGCAGTCCAAGCATAGATGTAGAGATGCATTTGTACCAGTGCAGAGATCTGTGCATTGATAGTGATCTCCAGTTGACTAAAGAGTACAGTGTGCAATGGTGTGTGAAGGGTTTACAGGTGGTTATGAACCCCAGAGCCCCATGATACACAGCGTCCAGCAGATGAAGGGAGTGACCTGAGGTGTTCATGTAGACAACATCCCCATAGTCCAAGAGCGGCAAAAATTTAGCAGCTACAAGTCGTTTTCTAACACTGGTGGAGAAGCCGGCTAGAAAATATTGCGATCGTTGTGGTGTGAGTTGCAGAGTGTTGGAGATATCGGCTGTAGAGATGTCTGCCATCTCTTAAATATAATGGAACTAGATGCAATCGGCTTGTGGTGCTCAAAGCGCCAACAAAATACATTTGAAAAACTCAACAGCAATGTCACATTCTAGAAATCATGACCTGGTTACTCATGATAATCCACAGAGCTTGTTGACACAATTTTCTTACTGAACTACACCCGCAGAAGGCAGCGAGCATCTACTAATGGACAAGAGGCTCTCCTGAGCTAGCTAACATTATGACGCCACTAAAGTTTACATCTCGCACGGCCTCTTATGCCATTTAGTTCCATTATATTGAAGAGAGGGCAGTCACTATGGTCGATATCTGAAACATCAATACAAACACATCTAAAACAATACAGGTAAGAGGGAAAATAATGCATTGGGGTGAACTGTCCCTTAAACATGTCGGTGGAAACCAAGGGTACGTTATTACCGCGAGCCTGCCCTCAAAAACCTGCGTTGATATCTTGGCAACTGACTATCAGCCATTTTGCCATTTACCTGCGTTGCAACAGTGTAGTCGTCATGGGAACTGGCTACATGAATACAATCTGTATAATTACCACCCCTCCCCTGTACTCTGGCTTTAAAGACAGAAAGACAAAGAAAGATGAATGAGGGAGCAACATGAAGGGGAAAAGGAAGAAAAGGAGAGAGGGAGGAGGACAGAAAGAGACGGGGGGCCTGGGGGTCCCTCCGCACATCTCACTCATTATTACACTGAAGAGATAGAGAAAAATAAAAATAAAGCTGTAAGGGAACAGAGTGGAGAGAGAAAGTGAGCCAAGGACAAACTGAGAGAGGGATGGATCAGAGGAGGAGAAATGAAAGAAAGTGCTAACAAATGAGAGAGAGGGGCTAAGAAAGAAAGAAAAGGAGCAGACGGATGGGTGGGATCAGAAGGAGAAATGGCCGACAAAATGAATGAGTTTGTGCATGTGAGAGACAGGAAGGTAAAGAGAGTAGAAAAAGTGCAAACACATGAAAGAATGACAAATGAGAGCGAGGATATGACAAAGAAGAAGAGGAAGAAGTGGAAAAGCATAAAGGAGGAAATCCCAGCCCCCCGTTCACGTTACGTTTGGGTTGATGTCTGTAGGCTAAAAAGAGAGAAAGCAGAAAAAAGAAAAGAAACACAAATTGAGGAGAGTTGAACATTTTAATTAATTTCTAAGTACTGTCTATGGTTTTTGGGACACTATTTTTGTAATAGGATCGTCTGAATGCTGTTTCAAAGACTTTTCTGATTCATTCATAAACGTTGTAGGAAAGAAATATGATGTCAAAATTCGAAAGAATGACAAAAATTCAAGACAGCAACCATAGCAGGCCTTCTTGCAAACTCACCTGTATTTACATTGTGGTATATGTGTAATTATTACACAGGCGCTGTGTGTATGTATGGGTTCAAGGTTGATTTCTTTAGGGTGTTTATTATTATGTTTGGTTGGTGTATGCTTTGTTCTATGTATTAGTTTAATTGATAAGTGTATTTGGACCATGCTGCAGGGTGATTCTGCAGTTTAAATAAAGATTGATTGAATGATTCATTGATTGATTGATACTGTCATTGTTCAACCCGGGGTTCCCGTCCCGTAATGCTACACAAGAATACAATTAAAAACAGGAGTGCATTCATGAGGTGACTTTTTGCATCAGAAGAATGTAAACAGCAACAATAAAAGCGATGGTGAATTCTCTAGGACTATCTTAATTATTTAAAGGTACATTTAAATATGAAAAATATTTTAGTGTTAAATATGTTCTATGCTTAAATACAAAAAAATATGTGAGCTCCTGCATTTTTCTCATAACTCTTAAATAGTCTATATAAAAATAAAAAAGTCCCTCGCCATCATTCATAATTATTTCATCCAACGGTTAATTATTCCATTGGATGGCCTGGAGAGTCTTCTAAAAGTTATGGATGTTTGGAATAAAAAAATAAGTTGTGTTGTGCCCGGAAAGAAGTCCCCCCGTTTGTACAATGTGTTGCCTTTGTCAGAAATGAAATATATCTAGAAATAGAGTGCACAAGCAATCGGCTTTATTAGGCTGTGAAAGCATTGCTTTGAGCAAAATGCTTACATGCTCACAATGACGATGCAAACATGCCGATGTCAGGTGGTTATGTTTTTTTTAAACATGTTCATCATGTTCATAATCTTAATTGAGCGTTCTGGCATTCTAACATCTGCTTCTTGGCATGCAATACAACGTACAACTGAGCCTGATGGTGCAATTTAGGGGATTACAATTCATCCTGACAGGGAACATAAATGTCTCTACCAAATTTCATGGCAATCCATGTACTTGTTTCACTAAGAAAACGTGTGTCAACCTTGGTGGTGCTGGTGGAAAAGTCAGGGGGTTTAATAAAAGTCAATAGGATTCCTGTGTGGGAACTGAAAGACAAAAAACGTCAACCTTATTGTGACAGTAGAGCAGGGGTTCCCAAACTTTCTGTGGCCAATGCACACCAAAGACCAAGCCAAAATCTCAAGGCACACCTAAATTCATATCCTGGCAAAATCCCCTCTATAACACATAGTATCACTGTTATCACTCTGTGAACATTTATTTAGCCTAGTCCTTGTAAGAAGCTATTCTCTTTCACACTAGCAGAGAGCCTTTGATGTGTCACACTCTAATATTTCCCACCATGCGCAAATGACTAAAACGGCTTCGCTTTGACAGATTTCTTTTTTTTTATGATTGTTTTATTTATATTTAGGCCAAAGCATATAAGACCTATTGTTTCTATATTGTGAAATAAGTGTGTAGGACAAAGTACCGATAAAGTACAGTGTTTCGATGCGCTGCGCCCCCCCCTCCCTGAAATTCAAGACGTTTTTGTCTTTTTATATATTCACAACTCAACAACAACAGGTGCTCTTTTTTTAAATAAACTAAACGCTTATGTAATTTATCTCATTTATGTGCACGTTTCAGTTGCTTTGCATATTTATATTCTCTCCTCTCCTCTGCTTTGCTTCGTGAAGGGCGGAGCTCCGCTTCCGAACCAACACACGCGCGCGAACGCACACAATTACAGTCAGAGACAGAGTGGAGAGGTAAGTAAGAGAACATAAAAAATCTGCGCCACGCATGGACCTGATCCAACCCAGGCAGCACCCTGCAGAGCAGTATACCTAGGGGAAACACTGAAGTAAATAAAAAATCATTCATAACCTTGTGTACAGTTAAATGCAATAGGCCTAATTGTTTCAAAATCCCACGGCACACCGGGATTTGTCTCACGGCACACCAGTGTGCCCTTGGCACACCATTTGGGAACCACTGCAGTAGAGGGAAAGTCAGGGGATCAGCAATGTTGGAGATGGAAATTTCAAAGGTCAGGTCATTTTTTAAAATATTTTATTATGAAAGCATATGTGGATGAATTGAATCATTCAGAAGGACAGCAATGTGAATGCAGAATTGGATAAAAACAAACACGCATGGTCTCTCCAACTATTTCTAGTAAAAGAAGTAAAGAGGGACACAGAGCAGGCTCAGGAAAACTGGTACATGAGAAAGAAGTAGAGACTGTCAGAATGACAGAGTGAGGGACGACAAAGAAGAGTAAAAAAACTGTAAGGTTTTCCTTCTGATCCGGTAGAAGAAGCTAACCTAGCTTGTGACATTACCACGTGGCTTGGGTGTGCAATTACTCTATTGCTGACATATCTGGCACAGAGCTGGAGGGAAGTGTCACATTGCACTGAGTTTGTGTGTGTGTATAACATTGGTTGCGAGTAATATGAATCCAAATGGACTGAAGTGCAAATTTAGAGGCTCATAATGGACAATGATGCACAGATGTTGGGCCAGTTTACCATTAACCCAAAGGGCCAGACATTTCTGACAATATAATATTATGACTTGGTGTGTAAAATACCTTTTCATTATTATTAGAGGACTCTTTTCTAGTCTCAATATAATAAGTAGCAGCCATAATGATGTTGTATTCCTTTCATTTTGAAATGAAACCTTTTCTAAATGGGGACTGCCTATTGTTCTGAGTTTTCTGAGTATGGCGGGTCATATAAAATATAAAATATGGCAACCACAGGAAAGGTCCGATGATGTCATTCTGTATAATAACTAGCCATGCGCTTTTCATAGTGTGTACTTTCAGAAGCAATGGGACATTTTTCGACTATTGGGGTTTCTGAATAATGGGCCATCAGAACAATGGCATGGCACCTTATAAATGGACTCCCTCAAAGTGGAACACTTGGAGAAGTAAGACAATTTTCCTTTTTCCAATACAAAGACACATTTCTCAAATTCTTATTTAATGATGTTTACAATACTTGTGTGAACTTCATTCAAGGTCATTAACATTTGGTTTGGGCTTGTTCCAGTCCCTGACATGCTGATTTGTATTAGCTGTCACAAACTGTAAACTCCTCTCTTACCCTTTCTTCCATCCCCTCCCCTGTCCTCTCTCTCTTGCTCTGTGCCCATGAGCTTTTTTTTTGTGCTGCAGGTGACTGCAGTCTCACTCTATCTGTAAAAAAGACACCTTACTCTGTCACCCAGCTCCTTCTCTGCTTCTCTTCTTTTTTTCATTTACATCCCTGTTTCCCTCTCTCATAGTTCTCCTCTATCAGGCAACTTTTGGAACAGTTCAAACTCAGTCCCTAAAGGCAGGTAAGAACAATGTAATTTGCATACTCTACCTTGTCATTTTCCAGTGTATAACTAAAGTAAAAAAATTTGCTGAAGTAAACATTAGAAAGGTTATAAGAGGACGTAGCTAATATCATAAGCTCATTTTGTCTTGTCAGCAGAGCAAACAGCATGAGTAATGTGTACACTAGCACTTAACGGTTGGCCTCAAGCTCAATATCCCAACGCTGTTGAACTTGAAACTTGTTTTGCAAAGGCCAGTCTTATTAAAAAAAACACACTATTACCATGCACACATGCGTTATGTGTTCACGGGTGTGAGGAGGAGCCGGTGAATGAAGTTGTACCTGTGAGAATACACCTGTTCTACTTTTTCTAAGCACTTCTCAAAGGTTCAATGTGTAGTTCCGAGCCAACTGCTCCAAAGAAATAGGGTGTAGTATTTCCCCTCTACTACTGGGTCCATACGATCTAATCCGGGGTATTATCCCAATATCCCAGAGCCAGGAGTCACAGCGGGCTGACGGAGCGCTGGGTCTAACCCGTGTAATGGCAGCCATAGAAAGTTTGATGATCTGGCGGGGAGTCAGCTAAAGCCAAGCTATCTCCTCACTGCTAACGAAAGATCTGTCCGTCTCCCAGACGCCGCACACTCTACTGCCGGCAAACCAGCCTCCCACCGACGGAGAAGACGAGGCAGGGGTGCGAGTCATTTCTGCAACTTGGGATTTAATAAATAAAAACTATCAAAACATGCAGGGTTCATGGATGTAATGTTGACCCTGAGTCTGCTGAGTCAGGCAGCTGTACTTCTTCTCCCTCTGCTCTGAGGGCAAAATGGTGCTACAGTGACTCACTATCGCCTACTAGACATTAGACGGGCCGGCACTAGTCAGTTAGCATGTTAATTTCAGTAGATATGTCTGCAACACATACACATTTCTGACACAAGGTCAACATTGTTACGTCTTTATAATTGTCTTAAATTCAAATTCTGGCATATTTTACACATTGAACCTTTAATTTACTAATTAATGAAAAGATCCAATATGCTATCAGATGTTACTGAGGTGAGACAAATAAAAGCTGCTATTCAAGTAATGGCAAATAATAGCTGGGCTCTTCATAGTGCACACACTTGTAAAGGATGGATTAAAGAAGAGGGGGTGGATTGCCTGTATTATACTGTAATAGCTAACATGGTAAATGAGCAGGAAATACGTTTCCACAATACTAATTCCATCTGTACAACAATAAAGTCATGTCATACTCGTCACTTCGTTGCTCTGAGTTTCTCTTTTCAACAGAAATGCTGTTTTTATTCAGTAATTATTTCTAATCATTCATAAGTTAAACTCTTTTCAATGAAACTCAACACTTGCTGCAGATGTTATATATAAAAAGCCTACATAGCAATGAAGGAATGGTGCCATTTGAGCCACTGAAAGGGTTTTAATTTGAGACTTTGTCTAATATATATATTTCTCACTTTTTGCTGTGAATAAGTCACTACATCTGTCGCTAGTCGCTGAATGGGTCTGAAAAGTTGATAGATACAAGATGGCAACACTGTCAGTTGGTGTATTTACTAGTAAATATCAATATCTCTGTAAATAGTTGGACTGAGGGCTGCATAGTGGTAAATATGATGTGACTGATGTTTTCCTGATGAAAATGGTGCAATGAATTAAAATTAAACGTGAGGGGATCAGAAAACAGGAGGCGGTCTTTCTTAAACATGATCGAATACAAAAACTGAGAAAGTTATATCTGTCTGTCTCTAATAGGTTTTTTCTATTCTCATTTTTAAGTCATCAGAATAGACGAATGACAGGAAACAACGGGAGCTGAGATGAAACGAAGGCCTCCAACCGGACTTCAACCGTGGATGCTGCAGTTCATGGTTGTCCGAACCCCTAACCTAAAGGGCCGTCCCAATCTATAAAGCTGTTTCAAATAAAGGCCTGGTTCTCTCTGCAGTTGAGGTAAATAAAGGCTCCAGTCATGTTTAAATTAATTTTAGTTGGCTCAGCTTGCTGAATTGCTGAACTTTCAAGACAATATTATTTCAAAGATATTTCAATTTTAACTTGATAGCTTGCTTCCTAATTGGACATCTAACAAAAAACTGTGGCTCTGCCCCTTGAGGGTTTACTCAACCAATTAGATCATTTCTGCATCCAGACAAGCCTCTAAGAAATATTTGCTTTAGTAAACTCCAATCTGCCTCCCACTGCATATGCTTCTGTGTCTTTTATGTGGTCCTCTCTCACTCTTTCTCCCTTTCTCTCTCTCCATATTCTTCTCTATGCTCCATATTCTCTATGCACTTTGTATATTTAATACAGACAAATGGGCAGCTTGCTGGAGGACACACACAGACACAGAGGTAGATATATCTCTCAACAGAGAGCAAGAGAGGAGGAATAAAGCAGATAAAAGAAAGATATAGGAAAGGGGGGAAGAAGAATAACGGCGTGGATGGAGGTAAATGGGAGAAAAGAGGAAGAGAGGGATGGAGAGGCTCTTAAACTGCTTCAAATTGGTCATTAGTGTAATCACGGGGAAAAGCATTGCAGAAGCCTGCTCCATTAGGGGGAATGGTGAATCTCTCTCTCTCTCTCTCTCTCTCTCTCTCTCTCTCTCTCTCTCTCTCTCTCTCTCTCTCTCTCTCTCGCTCTCTTCTGTCACTTCCTCTTCTTCCTGCTTCTTCTAAGACCCGTCCATCTTTTTAGTGCTGCTCGAGCAGAAAAAAAGGCAGACACTTCTCTTCTCGTTGTAAATCTCCCTACCTCCTCACGACCGTGGGTGTAATAGCTTTATTGGCATAGGAATGTAGTTGTGTTGCCACAGATGCCTTGCAAACATTTTGACATTGATATGACAGCCTTAGTAAGTCGTATAAATCTCTGTAGGAAGGATGCTTTCTGAGAGTAGTAATTACTCTATTGTAAAAATGTATTCTAGTCAAAGCAAGTTCATACATGCATGCATTATTTACCAAGACTTTACTGAAGCAGAACAAATCACAAACACCTCACACAAAAAAATTACAGGTTGATTTTAGCAGGACTTTGTAAAACTCTGATCCCACTAAAAAGTGGTACAATGAAGTTCACCCGTACAACCAGAATAGGTGGTGAAGTTTGGAGACGTTGTGACTAGTCAGGCAAGGCTAGTTGTTGAACAATGTAAGATAGCTGGTGAGCAAACCGCTAACACGTTTTCAACCCAGAATCCTTCCACTTGTAAGTCACGGAAATAAAAATAGACAATAGCTTCCTGTTTTGTATCTTCGCTTCACTCAAAGGTCTTCACAGTCAAGAACGGTTTATCTTTAAACGGTTTTGACTTTAGTCAATGGCTCAAATTTGCACACCACAAAAAGCTCACAAAGGTTCAACACACAAAAGATTAACTTAGAATTTCTGCTTGCTAGTAAGCTAACCATCAAGTTACATTGTATAGGGGGTTAGCAAGTTGCTCACATTTGATTGGATACATTTACCTACAGTATATGCCCCTTAGTTCAAGATGAGTCATCAAACCTATGTAATGTTGTAAAGCGAGGGATTTTGATATAAAAATGACATAGACACCTACATTTATATGAGAAGAAATAACGGAACAATTGAGACTTTCATTTTAGGCATTTCAGTTCATTCCTGACTTAGGAACAGTAGCTTATATGCAACTATATCGTCCCAAGGTCTTCATTCATAGGGAAGGAGACGGATCAAGGAGGCCATTCACATCCAGTAAAAGCTAAAAACATTCCTTGTCTCTCCCCCATATAAGAGTTCATATTTAAACATGAACAAAAGTGTTTTGTTAGTGGCGATACATCCGGCTCAGATAAGGGCTTCTTGCCAAAATCAGTTGAAATAATGAATAATGTGGAAAATGCATAATTATAATAGGAATGTGTTTTAGGTTGTATAAAAGGGAAAGTTTTCTCATCTCATTTCTCGAAGCAGACAACTGTCTTTCAGGACCTTTAATGCCAGTTTTGCTAATTGCCAAGATCTCTTTTTTTTTTATCTATGAAGGTTTGGCTAGTCCTCTCTCCTCCCATACTCATCTTTTCTCTCTTCTGTTTTTCCTACGCTTCCACTGTCACATCCCCCATAATATCCTCTTTTCTTTATTTCTTCCTCTTTTAAGACCCTGGCACCTTTTCAATGCAGCTCAAGTTGTTAAAAAGGGACCATGCAGATATTTTCCCAACTCTTTCTCAATCTGCTCTTCCTCTTTCTCTCTGTCTTTTAAAGCTTGACCATCCCTCTCCTCCTCTTTCTACCACTTTTCTTCCCTGTAGAGTCAAGCAAATCCTTCCAAAGAGGGTTTTGATGATGAAACAAATAACGTAGCCACCAGATAAATGCCTTTCAGCTTGAACGAGGCGTGCTGGGCAAGATAAGCAGCCAAAAGAGCTCTTTTTGCATACTTCTAACTAAGGCTGTAAAGTGCATCTAATATGGCTACTTTCCAAAGAAGAGGAATTTAATCTGGGATTTCTCGTTCTGAAGACTTAAAGAAAACAGAGAATGGGCATTGGATCAAAGCTGAGTGTCTTCAAAAGTCATCAGTTCATGAAGTGAGCAACAAAGCAAGCTGATTTTGCCTTCTTGAAGAGGTAATTCCAGGTCAGTCAGTAGGGTTATGATACATGAATTGTATACCCAGTGCTACACTCCAAATAATTAATAATTGGGTTTTTATTTTTGTAGCACTAGACATTGGTTCGATCAGTTATGACGTTGTGCTAAAAACAGTAATTGCTGGGATGATGGATTACAGGAACATTGCAAACACATGACATATTGGACAAGTAACACAACCAGTCAGATAATCATTTAGATTGTAAACAAAGTCCCAACTCACTCAAAATGATGGAACTAAAAATGAAGTCGAACGGCAAAATTATTGTCCAAGCTGTCCTTGTTAAAACATCCATCACAGCTCAGGTTTTTCCGGTCAAATCTTGCGTATCTTCGACTGATCGTCAAATCATGTTTTGTTTTGCTCATCGATCCCCTTCTGTTTAAGCTTCATGTATGTTTAGAAAAATAGCAAAAACATCAAAATGATTAGCCTTCATTGGATTGAGAGGGTTCTAGTGACACATTAAGCACACACTATGTTCATTCCCAAGCAAAGCCCACAGTGATTGTTTCTATTTAAACGCTCAAATTCTAGTAAGGCAATCTTACGTCATTGTAGTGCTGCATGCTGCAATAAATTTGCTTCTCTTACCCAGAACACCCTGCTGCTGGAAATGACACTATGACCAGGGCCGGCCGCTGGCATAAACACTCTATGCGGTTGTTAGGGGTTAAACCCGCTCTGTCTTTAGCTCTTTTTTGTTATTCTTTATTTCGTGTATTTCCTTTGTGAACAGATAAACATTAAGCAGGCATGTTGCTCACTCCCATGGATGTACAAGAAAACACTTGCTCCTTAAATTTTGCATGGTGTTAAGTCCACCCTGCCACCTACCTCAACCCCCAGCTGTCAGCTACTTCACACACCCACTTTGACATCGCAGCTGATGAAGACCCTGGAGAGGCTGGTCCTTGGCTATTTTCGACCCCTTGTGAAACCACCGATGGATCCACTTCAGTTTGCCTACCAACCTGGCATCGGTGTGGATGACGCTGTCATCTACCTGATAGATTCCTCTCTCACCTGGAGAAGGCTGGGGGCACTGTTAGAATCATGTTTTTGATTTATCCAGTGCCTTCAACACCATTCAACCCAGGCTGCTGGGCTGGCCATTTCTCTTCACCCTCTACACTGCAGACTTCACACACAACACAGCAAAGAGTCACTTGTAGAAGTTCTCTAATGACTCTTCTATTGTCGGCCTCATCTCTGATGGGGATGACAAAGAGTACAGAGAGCTGACACAGTACTTTGCCCTCTGGTGCAAGAGGAACCACCTCTAGCGCAACACAGGGAAGACCAGGGAGCTGGTGGTGGACTTCAGGAGGTGCCATAATTCCCCCCCAACACCAGTGAACGTCCTGGGAACGGACATTGAGATTGTAAAATCAAGTACCTGGGTGTTCACCTGAACAACAAACTGGACTGGTCAGATAACTCTGCTGCTCTATTTAAGAAGGAACAGAGCAGGCTTTATCTGCTGAGGAGATTGAGGTCTTTCGGAGTGCAGGGGGCACTCCTTAAGACCTTCATTGAATCTGTGGTGGCATCAGCTATTTTTGTGGTCTGCTGGGGCAGCAGCATCTCGGCTGCTGACAGGAAGAGACTGAACAGACTAGTGAAGAAGGCCAGCTCTGTCTTGGGGAGCCCTCTGGACACTGTGGAGGTGGTGGGAGACAGGAGAATGACGGCCAAGTTGTCATTTCTATTGAACACTTAAAATATTGTAAAATTTAATCTATGATTAAGATATAACAAACAGACAGATATAACAAACAGACAGATATAACAAACAGAACAGAATATTGGTTTCTGTGACAAAATCATATCACTGAATGTAGTCGACATCTAGTATTTAAACAAGAATGGATCCTTAAAAAGTTAATTACTTAATACTTAATTGCTTTAAAATGTCAGAAATTAATATTTTAAAAGTCATAAAATACTAAAACATGGGAAGTAAGATTTTACAAATCTTTTTTTCTGATGTTGCATTGTAAAATCTCAAAAGAATTTGTAACATCTTTTTTATTTTTTTTATTTACCAAATGCCTCTCACATTAATGTCATCATATCTGGATAGCGGAAACCTAAACACATAAAATTGTTCTTCATTTAAATTCCGAGTGGCATTAAAAAGAATCCTTGAATCTAATGTATATTAATAATAATAATAATAATTATTATTATAACGTTCCTTAAAACGGGTGGACGGCCCGCACCTGTTTTCATCCATTTTCAGAGAGGCTGTATGTTGCCCTGTGTTCCCTACAGTCCGCCATGATGGAGTTGTTACGCAATGCCACATATCATTCGAAAGCTTAGAGAAGCGTCTATTTAGTGAGCAAAACTGTTTTGAGATCAAAATCACAACAGCAAGTACAGTAGGCATCTCACACAAGCAAGCACACTCACAATCAAACCCATAACTTGGAGCCAACTCACCTATGAAGTCTCATCATAATCCTGTAATCAGTAATAATCCAAAAAAAACACTTCCTGTGTCATTGCAGAGGTCCAAACGATCGTTTCCAGTAAAAATATATCCATCTTGAACATCGTCACATTGATAAAAGCCCATGAACAGCTGTTGCAATCTTTGAAATCAGCTGATCGACGTGTTTATTTTTGCGATGATACTTGATAAAAACGGCATGTAGCAAGCTATTAGCGTTATTTTGATATTTGCTAACGGGATGCCGAACTCTGACCTTTCGATTGACACCTCATTTGAGCCAATCGGTGCTTCCATGCCTTATCGACAGTTCAATAGCAAATGAGTGTCAACTTGACAAGGAAGTGCCAGGAAGTGTTACGGGCCGTAGTTTGGACACCCCTGTACTAGACCATGTTTACATGTTTTGATGTTTTGATGTTGAAAAAAAAAAGGATTTTTCTCCTACTGTCTGTCTGAATATACCTGTATTCACGCTCTGTCTGAAACGCTCTGTTTTAGCTCCTGTCTCTTTAAGACCACCCTCCCGAAAACACCCAGTTTTTCATGATATGTCCCTTTAACACTTAACCCTTTAACCCTAACCCTAACCCTAACCCTTAACTGGAAAAGTTCTCCCAAATTGAATAGGCAAAATGATTTTGGTAGCATAGAAATGTAATATAATGTTTGTGGCCACATCCGGATACCGCTGTCATCTTTCCATCTTTCTTTATTTCTTAAATTACGTTACCATAGCACAGAGAATGTTGTTGTGGAGACATTAAAGTAAATTATGGGAATTACTGTTCACTTTCAACCACAAAGACTTAAAATGACACTGAGAACAAATACAATGCAAATACATTTGTATTTTTTTAAATAATATTTCTTATTTATATATTGTTTTTATTTAGTCTGAAGTATGTTGGAGAAGAGTTCTGATTCGGCCTGTCGAGATTTAAAGGTGATGGTGGCGAGGGAAAAACTCCCTGTTATATATTGCTTTGAAACTTAGAACACAGGATTGTACTGGCAGACATGTTGGAGGACGGGTCCTGCATGGCCTGTGTGTGGCCCACAGCCTGGCCCACGCCACGGGCAGCTCGTCCTCCTTCTCTTCCTGAAACACGGGCAGCTTGTCCTCCTCTTCCTGAAACACGGGCAGCTTGTCCTCCTTCTCCGCTCTTTCGTCCTCATCCTCTGTAGGAGCTATGAACTTTATATTTGACTCAAACCTCTTGATCAATCCTAAGCCTAAACTAAACTATAACTCTTTTGAAAGCCTTGTTCTTACGCTCTCAAACCCAACATGGAAAACAATAAAGTCAGTTTTATTTGTTACTGTGTACCGCCCTCCTAGTCCGTATTCTGAATTTCTATCTGAATTCTCAGAATTTTTATCAAGTTTAGTCCTTAAAACATATAAAGTAATTATTGTAGGTGACTTTAGTATTCATGTGGATGTTGATAGTGACAGCCTTAATAATGCATTTATCTCAATATTAAATGGGTTCAGTCAAAATGTAGAATGAGGCTCTGTACAACGACAGCAGGACAAAGATTGATGAGACCAACCAAAGGATGACAGCAGGACAAAGATTGATGAGACCAACCAAAGGAACCAACTCACTGTTTAAACCACACTCTGGACCTTGTTCTGGGATATGGTGTTGAAATTGAAAGTTTATCAGTGTGTCCACATCATCCTCTTTTATCAGACCATTTTTTAATAACTTTTGAAGTCCTGTTACTGGACTACAAGCCAGTAGGCAAAATATCCTATGCTCGATGTTTATCTGAAAGTGCTGTGACTAAATATAAGAAAGTGATTCCATCAGCACTTAATTCAATACCAGGACTCAATATCAATATAACAGAGGACTCCAATGCTAACTTTAGTCCCTCTCAAATTAATCATCTTGTTAATAGCGCTGCAGCCTCACTGCGAATAACACTCGACTCTGTCGCTCCTCTAAAGAAGAAGATCATAAAACAGAAAAAGAAAGCTCCATTAATTTACAAATCCGCAAACTAAAACAAAAGTCGAGAAATCTTGAAAGTAAATGGCGTTCCACAAAAATTGGAAGAATCTCGTTTAGTCTGGTTAGATGATCTTAAAACGTATAAGAAGGCTCTCCGTAATGCCAGAGCAGCTTATTACTCTTCCTTAATAGAAGAAAATAAGAACAACCCCAGGTTTCTTTTCAGCACTGTAGCCAGGCTGACAGAGAGCCACAGCTCTACAGAGCCTTCTATTCCTATATCTCTCAGTAGTGACGACTTCAAGAGCTTCTTTAACGATAAAATTATAATTATTAGAGACAAAATGAATCTCCTCCTGACCTCAATTGGTAATGACTTAACTTCAACCTCCGGAATTTTAAAAACATCTGTAACTCCTGAAATATATCTAGACTGTTTTACTCCAATCAACCTTAACCAACTAACTTCAACAATCTCATCGTCTAAGCCATCAACCTGTCTTTTAGACCCGATTCCAACTAAACTGTTTAAAGAAGTTTTACCCTTAATTAACACCTCATTATTAAATATTATCAACATGTCTCTATTATCTGGCTACGTACCACAATCCTTTAAAGTAACTGTAATAAAACCACTTCTTAAAAAGCCTAGTCTTGATCCAGAGGTTTCCAGAGATATCTAACCTTCCCTTTCTCGCTAAGATCCTTGAGAAAGCAGTTGCAAAACAGTTGTGTGATTTTTTACATAATAATAGTTTATTTGAGGTTTTTCAATGGATTTAGAGTTCATCATAGCACAGAGACGTCACTGGTGAAAGTTACCAATGAGCTTCTATTGGCATCAGACAAAGGACTTGTCTCTGTTCTTGTCTTGTTAGACCTCAGTGCTGCTTTCGACACTGTTGATCATGACATTCTACTACAGAGACTGGAACATTGTGTTGGCATAAAAGGAACCACATTAAGCTGGTTCAAGTCCTATTTATCTGAGCGATCTCAATTTGTATGTGTTAACGATAAATCCTCCATGACAGCGAAAGTCAGTCTTGGAGTTCCACAGGGTTCTATACTTGGACCAATTCTATTCACCTTATATATGCTTCCTTTGGGCAATATTATAAGGAACCACTCTATAAACTTCCATTGCTATGCGGATGATACCCATTATATCTATCAATTAAACCAGATGAAACCAATCAATTGGCTAAACTTCAAGCATGCCTTAAGGACATAAAAACTTGGATGTCTAGCAACTTCTTGATGTTAAACACAGAAAAACTGAAGTTATTATACTTGGCCCTAAACACCTCCGAAACGCATTTTCTAATGACAAAGAAGCTCTGGATGGCATTAATTTGGCCTCCAGCACCATTGTAAGGAATCTTGGCGTCATCTTTGATCAAGATCTGTCATTTAACTCCCACATAAAACAAATCTCAAGGATTGCCTTCTTTCATCTACGTAACATTGCAAAAATAAGACACATCCTGTCTCAAAATGATGCAGAAAAACTAGTCCATGCATTTGTTACATCAAGGCTGGATTGCTGCAACTCATTGTTATCAGGTTGTCCCAAAAAGTTGCTTAAGACTCTTCAGTTGATCCAAAATGCAGCGGCACGTGTATTGACAAGAACAAGGAAACGGGATCATATTACTCCAGTATTAGCTGCTCTGCACTGGCTCCCGGTAAAATACAGAATAGAATTCAAAATCCTTCTCCTGACTTACAAAGCAATTAATGGTCAGAGTCCAGCATATCATCTCATAGTACCTTATAAACCAACTAGAGCATTGCGCTCCCAGACTGCAGGGTTACTTGTAGTTCCTAGAGTCTCTAAGAGTACAATGGAGCCAGAGCCTTCAGCTATCAAGCTCCTCTCCAGTGGAACCAGCTTCCAGTTTGTGTTCGGGAGACAGACACACTCGCTACATTTAAAAGTAGGCTAAAGACTTTCCTTTTTGATAAAGCTTATAGTTAGGGCTGCCTCAGGTTTGCCCTGGATCAGCCCCTAGCTATGCTGCTATAGGCTTAGACTGCCGGGGGACACCTCCCTGCTCTCTTCCTTCTCTTCCTCTCTCCTCCCCTCCCTCTCTTCTTCTCCCTCTCTATCTGTATGCATTTATATAAATGTATGTTACTAACTTATCATCCGGGGTATCATCCCCGAAGTTTCTGTGTCTCATGTGGCAGGTTGCCACTGATAAAGTTTACGTCAGGATCAGGAATCGTGGCTGCGCCTGCTGCCCTGGTCCTGTTGGACACCAGGAAGCCTTTTTGACATTTTCCTGGATTCATCCAAACTTTCTCTTTTTCAACACAACATCATTTTCTGTCAAATGTTGTGTTTGTACTATGTTGTTTATCCTGTACATACAACATTTATTGCATGTCTGATAAAAATATTAAATAAATTAGATTTGATTTACCACCTCATCAACCGCATCTGGAGTATATGGAGTAGCATTGGTGGGGCTGCAACATGTAAAGAGAAACGGGTCATTCTGGAACTGATTTTATTCTTGGTGACAAACACAGGGATGTGAGTGGTGTGAATGGACTGTAGTTACCTCCTGAGAGGTGTGTGAGGGGTCCTCTGCTCTACGTGGTCGCCTGTAGATGCAGCGACTCGATGGTTTCTCTGTGAGGAAACAAAAAGTCTCGAGGTTCAATATTAAAGCAACACACTTTTTAAAACAATGCACAGGAACGTGCTGTGGGGGTGAAGCAGTGACAGTGTATGTGAAACTTACTCTGCAGAAGTCAAAGAACCTGCTCCACTTCACACTTCATGTCGTTGTGGTGGCTGAATAATGTGAGGGGGCCACTTTGCAGAAACACAGCTGATTCATTGAAGTGAAGCCATCTCCAGTCTGCAGTGAACTGCACTTAGTTTTACTAACACTACAAGGACACTTACAAGTTCACCATGAGGCTGCTAATGCTAACACTGTAGGCCTGGGGGGCCAAGCTACAGTCCACGGTCTACTAAACTGCCCTGTATGTACATCTTAGTTTAAATGGTAAATGGACTGCTTTTATATAGCACTTCTCCAATCTTTCCAATCACTCAAAGCGCTTTACAAAATACGTCAGCATTCACCCATATTCACACAGAGTCAGAGGGTACCATACAAGGTGCCTTGCCCAAGGACTCTTCAACATGTTTACTGCAGGGGGCTGGGGATCGAACCACCGACCTTCTGACGGCTAGATGACTACTCTACCTCCTGAGCCACAGTTGCCCAGTTTAACAGTGTCATATAGCTTAAAGTTGATAATATTTTCGAACTAACGTTAGTTGATATGTTGACAGGACCAATAACTTTTTGGTTAACAAGCTTGACATTTATCCATCCCCATTTCCTCTCATCCCCCCATGAGCTGCAAACCCTTATTGTTACAAAATAAATGAAACTCCATTAATAGAAAGCTGTGATGGAGGCTGCCTCGCCCCCTTAAGCATATTCAATTATCAAGCATAATTTACCTACATTTAATATCCATCCATCCATCCATCGTCTACAGCTTATCCGGGATCGGGTCGCGGGGGCAGCAGCTCCATTAAAGAACCCCAATCTTCCCTTCTCCGGGCCACATCCTCCAGCTCCGACTGGGAGATCCTGAGGCGTTCCCAGGCCAGTGAGAAGATATAATCTCTCCACCGAGTCCTGGGTCTTCCCCAGGGTCTCCTCCCAGCTGGACGTGCCTGGAACACCTCCCTAGGGAGGCGCCCAGGTAGCATCCTTACTAGATGCCCGAACCACCTCAACTGGCTCCTTTCAACGTAGAGTAGCAGCGGCTCAACTCTGAGTCTCTCATGGATGGCTGAGCTTCTCACCCTATCTCTAAGGGAGACGCCAGCCACCCGTCTGAGAAAACCCATTTTGGCCGCTTGTACCCGTGATCTCGTTCTTTCGGTCATGACCTAGCCTTCATGACCATAGGTGAGGGTAGGAACGAAGATCGACCAGTATATTGAGAGCTTTGCCTTCTGTTCTCAGCTCTCTTTTCGTCACAACGGTGCGGTAAAGTGACTATAATACCGCCCCCGCTGATTCGATTCTCCGGCCAATATCTTGCTCCATCGTATCCTCACTCGCAAACTAGACCCCGAGGTACTTGAACTCCTTCACTTGGGGTAATGGCTCATTCCCTACCCGGAGTAGGCAATCCACCGGTTTCATGCTGAGAGCCATGGCCTCAGATTTAGAGATGCTGATCCTCATCCCAACTGCTGCACATCGGCTGTGAACCGATCCAGTGAATGTTGAAGGTCACAGACCGATTATGCCATAAGGACCACATCATCTGCAAACAGCAGCGATGAGATCCTCAGGTCACCGAACTGTAACCCCTCTCCTCCACGACTACGCCTCGATATCCTCTCCATGAAAATCACGAAAAGGATTGGTGATAAAGCGCAGCCCTGGCGGAGGGCAACATTCACTGGAAACGAGTCCGACTTACTGCCGAGTATCCGGACACAACTCTTGCTTTGGGCGTACAGGGATTGGATGGCCCTCAAAAGTGAACCCCTCACCCCATACTCCCGCAGCACCTCCCACAGTATCACCCGGGGGACCCGGTCATACGCCTTCTCCAGATCTACAAAACACATGTAGACCGGATGGGCGTACTCCCAGGCCCCCTCCAGGATCCTTGCGAGAGTAAAGAGTTGGTCTGTTGTTCAACGACCAGGACGGAATCCGCATTGTTCCTCTTCAATCAGAGGTTCGACTACCTGCCGAACCCTCCTTTCCAGTACCTTGGAGTAGACTTTACTAGGGAGGCTGAGAAGTGTGATACCCCTGTAGTTGGCACACACTCTCTGGTCCCCCTTTTTAAATAGGGGAACCACCACCCCGGTCTGCCAACCCCTAGGCACTGTCCCAGACTTCCACGCAATGTTGACGAGGCATGTCAACCAAGACAGCCCCTCAACACCCAAAGCCTTCAGCATTTCTGGATGGATCTCATCAACCCCTGCGGCTTTTCCACTGTGGAGTTGTTTGACTACCTCAGTGACTTCCATCAGGGAAATTGACGATGATCCCCCATCAGCTTCCAGCTCTGCCTCTACCATAGAGGGCGTGTTAGTCGGATTCAGGAGTTCCTCAAAGTGCTCCTTCCACCGGCCGATAACCTTCTCTGTTGAAGTCAGCAGGGTCCCACCCTTGCTGTACACAGCTTGGATGGTTCCTCGCTTACCCCTCCTGAGGTGCCGGATGGTTTTCCAGAAGCACCGTGGTGCCGACCGAAAGTCATAGCTTCTCCGAACTTCTCCCACACCCGCTGCTTTGCCTCTGACACGGCAGAAGCTGCCGCCCTTCTAGTCCTTCGATACCCTGCAACTGTTTCCGGAGTCCTCCCGGATAACATAACCCGGAAGGACTCCTTCTTCAGTCGGACGGCTTCCCTGACCACCGGGTTCCACTACGGTGTTCGAGGGTTACCTCCCCTTGAGGCACCTAAGACCTTGAGACCACAGCTCATCACTGCAGCTTCAGCAATAGAGGTTTTGAACATCGCCCAGTCACGTTCAATGCCCCCAACCTCCACAGGGATGTCTGAAAAGCTCCGCCAGAGGTGTGAGTTAAAGATCCCCAGGACATGGGCTTCCTCCAGACGTTCCCAGTTCACCCTCACTACCCGTTTGGGTTTACCAGGTCTGTCCAGAGTCTTCCCCCACCCCTTGATTCAACTCACCACCAGATGGTGATCAGTCGACAGCTCCGCCCCTCTCTTCACCCCAGTGTCCAAAACATGCGGCCTCAGATCAGATGATATGATTACAAAAACGATCATTGACCTTTGGCCTAGGGTGCTCTGGTACCACGGCACTTATGAGCATCCTTATGTTCGAACATGGTGTTTGTTATGGCCATTCCATGACTAGCACAGAAGTCCAACAACAAGCGACCATTCGGGTTTAGATCAGGGAGGCCCTTCATCACGCCTCTCCAGGTGTCTCCATCGTTTCCCACGTGTGCGTTGAAGTCTCCCAGCAAGACTACGGAGTCCCCTACTGAAGCCCCCTGCAGGGCTCCATTCAGGGTCTCCAAGAAGGCCGAATACTAAGAACTGCGGTTTGGGGTATAGGCAGAAACAACAGTCAGAGTTTTCCCCCCATAACCCGAAGGCGTCCACCGGGGTAAACTCCAACGTAGCGGCGGTCAGCCGGGGGCTAGTGAGTATCCCCACCCTGGCCCGACGCCTCACACCTTGGGCAACTCCGGAGAAGAATAGAGTCCAACCCCTATCCAAGACTGTGCGTGGAGGTAAGCCCCACCAGATCCAACTGGTAGCGATCCACCTCCCGCACTATTTCCGGCTCCTTCCCCCACAGAGAGGTGACGTTCCACTTCCCCAGAGCCAGCCTCTGCTGCCCGGGTCTGGTCCGTCGAGGTCCCTGACCATCACTGCCACCCGTGTGACAGCGCACTCGACCCCAGCGGTTCTTCCTGTGAGTAGTGGGCCCACAGGATGGATAGATGGGAGGCACCACGTAGCTTCTACGGGCTGTGCCCGACTGGGCTCCGTGGCAAACCCGGCCACCAGGCACTCGCTGTCGGGCCCTCCCTCTGGGCCTGGCTCCAGACGGGGGCCCCGGGCTTCTTCCGGGCAGGGTCTCTCCTTTCCTTTCCCTTTTTTTCATGAAATCGTTTTTGAACCAGTCTTAGTCTGGCTCCTCGCCTGAGACCAATTTGCCTTGGGAGACCCTACCAGAAGCACAAGGCTCCAGACAACACAGCTCTCAGGTTCATAGGGACACACAAACCTCTCCACCACGATAAGGTGATGGTTCCCAGAGAGGTCAGTACATTAACATTTACATTTAATAGATTTTTAATGCAATATACCTCACCTCGAGTGAGTGGCCCAGCCCTTCATATATTTCTTTGTATATGGCCCTCAGTGGAAAAAGTTTGGACACCCCTGGTCTAGTAGAAACCCAAAATACAAGCATGAACCTGCCAATGAGCACAATAAGTGCCCTTAAGTGCTTGTAATGTACAGTTGGAGGTCAGATGTCAGGTGTTGGTGCTTTGGTTTATGCCACTAAAACACATGAAGATTCAAAGGGTTTATTAGTCATTCACACATAACTTTATTTATATATCATCCAGAGACCAGCTGAGAAACCAGTTGGAAGTGCCGATGTAGGGCTTCCACACAGAATCTCTCTGTCTATGTAGACAACTGAAAATGTTTTTGAAATAAGTTTTTTAAATGTACTTATTCATATTTTCAGTGATTTACAATAGCACACATAGACTTTCAATGAAAAAGGCACAAACACATGTAAATAGACAGTATTATAGTTTTATTTAAAACATTTGTATGCCGTATTTGTATTATAAATATTGAAGTAATATTTTTTACAAACTTGAACTGTTAATGGACACATGCACCTGTGTAATTTGTCTTGTGTTTTGGCTTCCTGGCAGCTTTATTCCTTTTTAAATCAACTAAATGATAATTCAGGCTTATAACTGAGTTTGTGCCACCAATTCATGTGGGGTATGAATAGTTTAAAATATGCTAAACAAACACAAAAATTACTTTTATTTGAGAGATAAAAAGAAGAATGTTGCCATGGATTCAGTGAGTTATGCTATCAGCAATGTAAGCATTTGCTCTTGAGACTGGCTTAAAGCATACATGCAATTAGGAAGCAAAATGAAAAACAACATGAAACAAATCTGCTTTGGTGCTAAACTGTCATGCTGTGCAACGTTTTATAGTTCAAATTTCCTCTTTGAATACAGTGAGCATTTTTCATGTAAATGCAACGTTTTGTCATCAAACACAACACAAAAAAGTACATTTTGACATCGTATTCCTAACTTGAAATTACATTAAATGTCAACTTTAAGCCGCCTGGAATCACATATATGATTTATTTTTTTAAATGGGACAGAGAGTGAACTCCAGTCGCTCCTGATTTTCAGTTTTTCAGTTTTTCTGTCATGCACTCCTGACTTTTTGGGATACCTTATTGATCCCTAAAGAGGAAATGTGTCTCTTTTGTCTGCTATCATCCACAGCAGCATCAGAGCACATTGGATCACAGGGGATTGAACCAGCAGGGCATGTTGTGACTGTCTCTACTGACATTATAGTTTCAGTCTCTCGCAATCCTTCTGACCTTCTGAATTACAGTGCTTTAAAGAAACCGACAGACTAATAAAAAAACACTGCAATGTGTTTATTTAATTAGCTTTTTGCTGATCTACCAGCTGGATTTTGATTTCCTTTTTTTTGTATTTAGCAAAAACGTACTTCCAAAAATGACATAGATTTTGAGTACAGTTTAAAAGGTGATGTTCTCTACTGTGTAGAGAGAGACACAGAAGAGTGATTTTAAAAAAAAATAGGGAGAAAGAAAAACCATAATAGTGAAAGTAAGGGAGAGGGAGGAAGACAGAGCATTCGCGAGGTGGGAGGATGTCTAGACAGATAGAGGAAGACACAGGACATCCAGAGGCAGACAGCAGGCAGCTCACGGAGAATGGACAAGAAAGGACAAAGCAAGAGGTAGAAATAGAAAGCGAGAGACAGTGCAAGCGACTGAGGGACAAATAGAGACGAGGACAGGGACCAGGAGCGACAGAGAGAATTAAAGGGTGACGGGGGAATCAGAGGGAGCCACAAACGAGTGAGGGACTCATTTATTTAACAGGGTTGCCATGGGGAACAGCATCTATGATGAATGTGTGGGTTGATTATGCAACCGATTGACTATAATTCACCCAGCTGACAGAACATCATGACCGGCGATCCACGGAAACGCATTACTGAGAAGGAAACACAGGCTGTGTATGGTTGCAAACTCCCATGTGTTAGTAAATTACTGACCGACACATACGGTATAACACCCGGTGACGTATAACACATCACAGGGCAGGCTCACACCCTTGTCATTTTAGTATTGTGGTTTAAGCGCGAAACTAAATGCATTTCCAGATTACTGTGAAACGGCCATGATAGTCTCTATGGCAGGGGTGTCCAAACTTTTTTGAATGTTGCGAGATTAGGTAAAAAACTACCTGTGGGGTCAGTTGCATCTTTCGCATCATATGGGTAAAAAAAATAAAATACAATAACATTTTACTCTAAGGATTTAGTTTTTTGCCATAATATTAGTCAATAGTTCAATAGGCTATCAATACAGTACCTTTCTTGGATATCTTTTCAATTACGGAACTTCAGTTATCAATGATGATCAATTTCCAATAGATTTTATAAGTTAAAGTGCACTGAACTGTTACACCTGAAACTTTCAGTTATCAATCAACATTTCCTGTTTTAAATGGTGAATATTAGTTACATTCACTTCATTATGAGGTGTATGTGTATGCAGTAGCTTACTATAACTATAATTTACACACAACTTCAGTGAGCTCATCAACACAGGAAACATTTCCCAACAATCAGAAACTCGCATTTAGGAATCCAATGTTCAATGCAAAGTTCAATCAATTTGATGACCAACTAAGGGATTCACTGGGACTAATGAGTTGGACCACTGTGGTTCTCAGTCAGATTCATAACATAAGCTCTGTTCACACATGTACGTTGACCCAAGTATTTTCCTGGCAATGTGTTGCCGTATTTCGCACCGAGAAGCTTATTTTGACATCCTCCTGGATACGAACACATCATAATTTCTGTCACATGGATTGGCTATGTTGTAATTTTATTAGGTTGTTTATTCTCAACACACGACATCTGTTGCATGTCTGTCCATCCTGGGAGAGGGATCCATCCTCAGTCTCTCCCTGAGGTTTCCCCCTTTTAATTGTGTTGTTTCTTTTGGGGAGTTTTTCCTTGTGTGGTGGGAGGGTCTAAGGACAGAGGGTGTCATATCCTGTACAGTCTGTAAAGCCTACTGAGACAAATGTGTAATTTGTGATATTGGGCTATATAAATATATTTGATTTGACCCTTCTACAGCGCTGGCATAATGGTGAAAAAGCTGCAGCGGAGAAGAGATTTCGTAGTGTCTCAGACTTTGAGGTAAGAGTCCATCAAGCCCTCTAGCAATTTGTGACGTGTTCCTGCCAAAAACCACTTCATCCTCAATGATGGAGATAGCTTTGGAGCCTCTGTGGTCACTCTGAGGACTTTTGGTGGTAGAGAGGAGAGAGACCTCACTGAAGACATTACGATTTCCTGGAAAGTGAAGCGGAAGACATTCTCCCAGAGTATGGGGTTTCTATTCATTTCTGGGCCATACACTATGCATTTGCGAATGTGAAAATGCTTTCCCACAATTTTAAGTTGGAGAGATTTATCTGTGATGTGGAGATAAAAAGAAGAATAAAGGATTCTGTATCCGCCAGGATAATGAGATAGTGGATGCTGTGCACATTTTTACGAATGCTCCAAGCCTGGATTTGTCCCTGATATCACTCCAAAGTAAAATAGGTCCCTTTGTATAAATCATTACCCATCTATTGACCTAGAGCCAAATTGCATTCTCCATACAGTTTTGACTATTTAACACCCAGCAGAAGATATCCATAGGTGGTCCCCTCTACAATAGAGGTGTCTCTGGGTTTCACAACTGATGTAAGCACTTCCTCAGAACCTCTATGCTTGTATAAGTGCGGAGCAGGTAATTGTTGAAAATGAGTAATTATCCAAAGTGACGTAAGGTCACTGTCAATGATAGAGAGGCCTGATGCTATGGCAACAAGATAGGATTTTAGGAGCACTAGAACTCATGTTATAGAGCATTACAGGAAAAAGTCATCTAAATGGAAACATATTACACATTCATGGCACCTCTGTTAATCCAGGCAATGTGTCATGTGTTTAATGATAATAAGAAGAAATTCCCCATGTGGAAACTTGTGGAAAGTTATTGAAATGCCTCGTTGCCTTAAAGTGTGTACATATAAAAAAAAGGATCACATTATGGTGAAGAGGTATTAGAAGGTTTTCATATTAACAATCAGGTCACATGTTTTTCCCTATTATGTTTGAATAGTGTTCAGGAATGAAACATTTCATATGATGGACATGTTTTGATGCTGCTGCACGTACACAAGTGCAGCAGCATCATAAATAATCCACAGAATTGTGGTTTATTTTATCAGCACCGCATGGAGCTTATGTGAAAATGTAATTATATTGACGTGGGAAGAGACTCCAGGCAAACAATGTATCGTAAGATGATGAATACATCTCTTTCAGCAATGAATATATTTTCATTTTGCCAGCTTTTCGTCACCTTTCTGAGTTCCTATTGGAAACAACAGAAGGTTAAACTGACACTGTACTGGATAAAACTGGAAATAAACAAACACAGGCTACGGCTGAGCATATGAGCAAAGAAGAATTATTGAAAGGCTTTCATCCAAATTTGAGAGATTTGTGTGAACAATAAACTTGTGATATTTGTGTACTTGTATTTTGCACTTTTAGACATGTTACCAATGTCAGCTGGTGAGTTGGTTGTCTACTTTGCTCCATATTGAAATGTCTCAACGGCAGTGTATAGATAGTTTGCCATGAAATAAGGTTGAGACATTCTTGATCCCCAGATATATCCTAATGTCTTTGGTGATCCTTTGACTTTTCCTGCCGCACCATCATGAGTTGAATTTTTTGTTTTTTAGTGAAACGTCTCGACAGCTATCAGATGGATAGACATACCATTTGGTGAAGATTTTCATGGTGCAAAGATTATTAATATTAATGACTTTGGTTATAGATTCATTCATGGTCCCCAGAAGGTGATATATTCATTCATGGTCCCCAGAAGATGTATTTGTCTGACTGACTTTTCCTCTAGTACCATCCATGAGGTTGGCTTTTGTGTTTTTTATTGAATTGTCGACAGGCATGACATTTGGTAAAGATTTTCATGGTTCCAAGATGATCCATGCCGACGATACTGATCCCCTGATTTTTCCTCTAGAGCCACAAGCAGCTTGAACTTTGCGGTTCAAAGTAAAATGTCTCAATTATTTGATGGAAACATTCATGGTCTTTGTGAACTTTGCCAACTCCTTGACCTTTCATCTAGTGTCCAGTTTTTTGTGCTATTTCACATATTTCCTTAAACTGATATCTTGAAGTCAATGATACAAAATTCACGGAACAATAAAAATGTAATCATTTATTATTTATTATAACTTTAATAATTTAAAATATAAAGGTTCATAATTAAAACCATGGTACACAACACAACTTTGAATACACAATTTATTGGTATTGACATGTTAAACAGTATCATTATCTTCATAATGGCACGACAATTTACTAAAATGTTTATTTTTTTTTATTTTTATTAGCATATTTTGTCACAGGAACTTCTGGTTCTTCAGTAGTTGTTAGGAAATTCTCTCATGTCCATTATCATCCAATAGTGTAAGAATACTGACTGTGGGCTATATTTTCTAATATCTAATATCTGTGAATGTCACAGGACCACCTCTCATATTAGCCATGGTCCGCATTTCTTTAGAAAGATGTTTCCTTGTGTCTTTTTTTAATAACTTCATGTCACAACAGTCATTTTTAATGTTAGTCACGGCACAGTTCTGATCTCAATACGTGTTGGCGGTGGTATTCATATTTTCTAATTGTTTTAGTACGACTTGAACTTGGTTTTTGTTTGCTGATTCCAACAGCAGCATTTGTGAAAGTAATTTTTTAATACTTTTGGGACATTTATGTGTATTAATCTTTGTCATAAACCAAGCAGAACAGGTAGCTTTATATGGCAATTTTAGCTGCTTTTATTATGCCAATTATGAATTCTCATCATGGCTGAAACAAGAAATTTACCAGAAGTTTGAACGGTTGAATCACAGTGAATCCGAATTGGAAAGAAAAGGAGTTTTTGAATACCAATACAAAAATGTTCTTGCATAAGGCCCAATGAGCGGCAGGGTCCAGTTTTATAAACTTGCACCAATGCAGGCAGAGAGGGCTGTAATAGGACTTTCCAGGTCATAAAACATGTTCTGGATGTGGAGGAGAAAGTCAGATGCTCTAAAAATGCACACCCAAGGTATTTTGTTTATATTGTAGGGATTCAGCTGACATGACTGATAAAGCAAAGTGACCCTGTGATAAGATCGAAATGGAGATTAAGTCATTAATCACCAAAAACAGATAGATTATGAAAAATACAAAAGACAGCAATGCTTAATGCACAATTTTAGCACAATGATTAAAGCAAATGATTCAAAAGGGAGAAAAAGCAAATGTGTACACAATCATCATAATATAATTGTTTCACTTAAATTAAGTATACAATCTAATTATATATCTAGTATTTCCTTATATATGCCACATTCACTGTGCATTTTATTTTATTGCTAATCTCTATTTGCAGAGGTAGAAACCTACTTAAAACCTAATGTGATGCGTAAACAAAGAATTTTCCAACAGTGCAAAACAACCTTGAAGGTACAGCGTGGCTGACAGGCCAGTTGAGAGAGTGAAAAAGAAAATATCCTGAAGGCAGGCGAGGAGAAGAGATTTATACGGTCAACAACTGATGCAATAGGACTGGATTCCTACAGATTCACTGCAAAACCCCTGGCACCCTCCTGCTCTCTGCCTTTTACCCTCTCCCATCAGGTAGTTTCCTACCTAACCAACAGAACACGTTTGAAATACCACATGAAAAGGAAATGTATTCCATGCTGTAGCTGGTTGGACTGCAAGAATCAGTCAATATTATTCAGGCAGAAATGAGTATTGAGACAAAAGGTTTTACAATGTGCAGCCAATTGTGTAGCGGATAGATATTATTATATTTATATTTAGGCCGATTGTATTAAGGCCCTGTCACACATGCCCGTATGGCGGAAACGTATACGAAAAACAGCCCACAATTTGTCAGAGTCCAAATACGTCCAACTTTTGATCGGATCGGATTGGATCCGGAACGTGCACAGAGTCGTATGTCTAACAGATTGATACGCATACATAACATATCCCATACATGCACAAAACGTAATCGACTAATACATAACGTAATGGTTCTGCCACACATGAAAATGGAAACGAATGCGATATAATATATATATAATCGATATAAATTAGGGGTATGTTGGACATAAGTAGTATTCGTGAGGAACACGGCGTTTTACGCTAGGGTACTGTGTTGAACGCTGAAGCCGTAAACATATTTTGAGCATGTTCAAAATATTCTGATTTACCGAACGTGTGGGTCATAGTTTCATGCATACGGAAAGTTACGTAATTCATACGTGATGACGTCAGAGGTACGGCAGTCATATATATATATACATATACATTGATATACGAGACGGTGAACCCAACAGCCAATTTATTGATAACGAGTGGATAACCCATTCGTGACGAGGGAGTGACCTATTAAACGTGCTGTACAGTACAGCTAGCATTTCCGGAGCGTATTGGGGTTGGAGTATAAATAGGGTCCCCGTGAGTAGCTCATCCTCACTTCTTCACAGCACGTCTTGCTGAATACATCAACCCAGTATCAGAGAGCATGGAAGATGCGGACAGGCTGCGTTAGGGGTACATCCTAGCCGTTCTCCAGCATCACCATGATGTAAACAAATTAGTGCTTTTCCAGCTCCGCGCCAGTAGGAGAAGGAGGAGAAGAGGGCAACGGAGGAGGATCTGGATCAGAGCATGTATCGGTAGGCGACGGCAGTATGGGATATACGACCGGCTCCTGCTGGAGCTCCGGAACGAGGACCACGCCTCCTTCACCAACTTCATGCGTATGCCCCCCGAGATGTTCGACAAGCTGCTAGCCAGAGTGGGTCCCAGGATAACCAAGCAGCATACCTGGTACAGGGCGCCGATTGAGCCTGGCCTGAAGCTTGCCCTGACTCTCCGTAACCTTGCCTCTGGGAGCAGGTATGCATCGATGAAGTTTGGCTGGAGGGTCCCTCACAATGGCTGGAGGGTCCCTCACAATACCCAGTCACTCATCGTCTGAGAGGTGTGCCAGGCAATCATTGTTGAATACCTGGAGGAGGTGATGAGCTGCCCCACCACTCCTGATGGATGGCGCGCCATTTCCGACGAGTTCCGCATCAAGTGGAACTTCCCCCACACCTTAGGGGCACTTGATGGGAAGCACATTGCGTGCCGGTGTCCGCCAAACAGTGGGTCCATGTACTCCAACTACAATCCATACAAAGGATTCTACTCCATTGTTCTGATGGCGCTTGTAGATGCGGACTACAAGTTCATCTGGGCAGATGTCGGTGGTGGGTATTTGAAATATGAATCACACAATTTATGATTGATGAATATGTGGTGTGAGCCTATAGTTATCTACTGTTTGAGGTAACACTTTTGTTTTATCCTGTATTTGCAGGTATGGGGTCAGAGAATGCATTCGGCATCCTGTCAAACCGCTTCCAGGTCCTGCTGAGTACCATGCAGCATCACCCGTCCACTGTGAAGCTCATCGTCACCACATGCGTCATCCTGTACAACATGATGAGGATGCGGCACCCACGGCTCCAGAACCAGCTGCTTGACCGTGCAGAGAACACTAACCACAATTATGTCCCAGGTGCATGGAGACTAGGCCAGAACCTAGAGGACACACAGAGAGTGTCTGAACCACCCAACACCGCCTCCATGGACGGAAAGACACAGAGGGAGCTCATCAAACACTGGATGAACTCACCAGGCGGTGCAGTTCCGTGGCAATACAGGATGATCTAGGACAGGAAAGGATTAAAGCTATTCAACAACTGTTATTACAATGAACATATTATAATGGGATATATACAATAATGGAATCCCTGGCAACACCTGTACACACACAATCACTCATCCTCCCTGTTATTGGGTGGTGGTGTGTTCAGGTCACCTGAACATAGGTCCTGAAGCATATTCCCACCTTCCAAACCCAGGGAAACATGCGTTACGCCTGATGTTGCCGACAGGTTTGGCAAACTGCTGCTGGGGTACGTAGGCTGAAGAGGAGGTGGAGGAGGCATGCACTGCTGATATTGCACAGGTTGAGGTTGATTAAAGTGCTGCTGCTGCTGCTGCTGCTGCATATGCTGCTGCTGCATATACTGTAGAGCATACTCCGTTGTCTGGGAGGTCCATGCTGGTGCTGGTTGGAGCTGGTGTCTCCACATGCATGGAGGTGACTGGTAGGTGTCATATGGTGAATGCGAAAAGGTTTGTGACGCATACGAGGTGGATGGATGTGCCGAACTGCAACGCACATCTGGGACGACGGGTCCTCCCAGGCTGGGGCCAGCACTGGGCTCATCGGCATCGCTGTCTACCTCCATCATCTCGGACAGGATGCGGTTCATGGCCTGTTTCACCGTCTTGTACCTCCGCTTGGACATGGTCACCAGGCTGTCACACACATAGTTGGCGAAGGCAGTACGCTGGGTGAGCGGCTGCTGGTGCTCCTGTCTGACCTGCAGGTCTCTGAGGGCTGCACCAGAGTCAGGGATAATAGAAGGGCCTCTTCGGCATCCTGCGCCCGCTTGCTCATGGGCCCGCCAAGCCGCAGTTCCGCTTACGCAGCTTCAGCAGCGTCTAGGTCACCAGGATGTCCATCGATGGCAGCTTTGATCTGCAAAGACACAATAATACAAAGAATAAGCGATATGACGGAAGATTATATTGTCATTAAAAGAATGAGGTCACAGATATATGTCATTCTTAGGGCAGTACTTTTGCAGGGCTCACGCCTGTGTCGGACAACAGACGTCAGGAAGACAAACTTGATCCACCGCTCCCTCTCAGCTCAGCTGCCCCATCTCCACTCTTTTTCTTATGGAGACGGGTGTTCATATCCCTCAGGGATTTTAACCAGCCTAAAAGATGGAAATCGGATGGGAATACAAATTATTGATATTAGTGTAATGCAGTGGTGTGCTGTGGGACTGTGAAACAATTAGGCCTATAGCATTTAACTATACACAAGGTTATGAATGATTTGTAATGTACTTCAGTGTTGTCCCTAGGGGGGGGAGTGTTCAAGCCTTCAATACTATTAGTTAGTTCAAATAATAGTGCACAATACAAGTAATACCATGATTGCTTCTTTTTCGGTTTTCGATCAGTTCATCACTTCCTCCCAATTCGCTTGCATTTAAATGCGACTCCTCCTTCCTCTGTGTATACCTGGCCTGTACCACTACACCCGCCCTCTGCCCCCTTCCTTCTTTCACATAATGGTACGATCCTATTCTGTCCCGCATGTGGCCGGCCGCATGGTGTGCCCATCAAAATAAAGTCCCCTGGCCCTGCATGGACCGTCGCATAACAACAGTACTTTTTTATTATTGTACACTCTTCGTTCGGAGGGGGGGGGCACAGGTTGGTCCAGGCTCTGTGGTACAGGGGCACAGGCCCCTGTTGGCCCCTATCCGGAACCGGATTCTTGACGTTTTCTCCTCTAATTTCCTCTGCTGTGTCTGACTGTAGGTGTAGTGTGTGTGCGGAGTTCTGCCCTTTGCGATGCAGTGCAGAGGAGTGAATGTAAATACGCAAAGCAGACAGCGAAACGTGCACATATATGAATTAGTTAAATAACATAAGCGTTTAGTGTATGCAATAACATAAGCACCTGTTCAATGTGACAAGTGAGTTGTGAATATAAAACAAAATAACCGTCTTGAACTTCAGGGGGGGTGCACAGGGAAACACTGTACATTCGGTACTTGGTCCTACACACTTATTTCACAGTAACAATAGGCCTTATATGCTTCGGCCTACATATAACGGCAACAATCATTAAACAAAGACACCTGTTAAAGCGAGCCCCGTTTTAGCCATTTGCGCATGGTGGGGAGTCTTAGAGTGTGCCACATCAAAGGCTATCCGCTAGTGTGAAGGAGAATAGCTAGCAAGGCTAAATAAATGTATAATAGAGGGTAATATCGGATATAAACACAGGTGTGCCTTGAGATCCCGGCTCGGTCTTTGGTGTGCCTTGGCACAGGAAGTTTGAAGACCACTGGTCTAATGACATGTTTATATGTATCAATTAGTTGGCTGTAGGGTTCACGTCACGTATATCGATTTACGACTGCCGTACCTCGAACGTCTTTGACATGCTCGACACATGTTTACGGCTTCAGCGTTCAACACAGTACCCCAGCGTAAAAACGCCGTGTTCCTCACGAATACTAATTATGTCCAGCATACCCCTAATTTTTATCGACGCATCAGCGTAATGCGCCGGCATTCGTTTCCGCCATACGGACATGTGACAGGGCCTTTACGCCCTAAAATACTTCACACAAACCTTATGTAAGACTTTTTCAATCTATTTGAACTATTGTGAGGAAAAAAATTCATGTGTGCATTGTTATTGCTCTCATGATAACGTTTTGAATATTACAAACATATATAAACATATATATATATATATAAATAAATGTGTGTGATGATTAGTTCTGTAGGTTATTTGCATGGTGTGTGTGTATGGAGGTTTTTCTCCGTTGGTTGGTAATTTGGTTCGTTTTTCCTAAAATAACGTGCGAAAGAGGGGCATCAGTGAGTTTTGCTTCTCAACACCCTTATCATTGGGAACTCCAACTTGGCCTTTGTCCTGAGGAAATGCAGTTGCTTAAAATCTGCATCGTGACTGCTTGTATAAAAAAACTGCTTGATCCCCTCCTGAACAGGATGGCAACCATGTCTCAAAACGTTGGTCACGTTGGTCACCTGCCCTCCGTGCAAGGATGCCAATCACGGTTACTTTCCCAGATTTAGACTTGGCCATGTACCATGTTCAAATGGTGGAAATCAAGGTCTCCTTGTCCACACCATGAGCACTCATGAACTCATGTTTAAGAGCACTGCCACAGGCTGCTGCTTCTACCCCTGCCTTCCTCCCACCTACACCCTCGTGCCAAATGAATCTTCTCTCTCTCTTTCTCTCTCTGGTGGAAGGCAGCACATACAAATTCAAAATTCTTCTTGTGAAGACATACAAGTCTACATTATCACCTTTTTGAAGGTCAACACTACTGACGGAAAAATCTGACTGCTTCTTGTCCACATCAATCTTGCAGTGCTACCTTGCGACTTCCACTTTCCTCTTGTGCTCTTCTCACATGTCGCTGTGATGTATTTTTATCGTATCAAAGATAAGTTCTCTTGTGTAAATGATAATCATAAAAGTACAATAACAAAAGAGTAAAAATGTGTTTATTAAAGGCCACAGGCCTCATATCTTTGTTTAACAATTCAAGGACATCGAGAAATAATGGTGTCAAAGGATCACCAATGACATCCGCAGGCAGGAATGTAGGAGGAGGTTCAGAGTAGTGTTAGACTTTACTGGTATATAATAACTAATGGTGTCTAAATCCCATAAATTAAGTTACAAGGAGGGATAAATCTCCACATTAGGTTGACTTGGATTGGATATATAAGCAAGCACTTATGCGATGTAAAGTCACCATGTTCCATGGAACAGCTCTCCGTTTGCTGTATTGTGTTTTATGCTGACTAATCCTTTCATTGCATTGAACTCTACCTGAAAATATTACATGTTATGAAGAACCTAAAGACTGCTGGCCCAGCTGTAGGTTCACTCCACCGCGTCAATAGACAGCTGCAAACATGCTCATTGTCTCTTGGTTTTTGACTCATAGTTCTAATACGTATCTTCGATGCAAATGTCAAATTTTGTTAATTTGAAGCATGCTCAATGATGACCGATTATTGGACTTGGATTTGTTGACAGGTGTGTGTGTCTTTGCAGCCTGTCATTCTTTTTGGTGGTACCTCAAAGTTCTAAAGGGAGAATGTTTTGTAGACCTCTTGTTTCGCTCCATCACTGTCATGGAGAAAGTGTTTAAGGGGACAGCTGGGACCCTATGCAAAACGACAAATAATTCCCTCAAGAAAATGAAGCAAAACTAATGAGTAGTTTATGAACGGAATTTGTAAGGGGACATGGCTGTTAATGCACCTTCCTACAATATTTCATTCAGTTGCATCTGTTATACTTGGCATGAAAAATAAACTTGAACTTGAAAGTTTGAAGGACTTCATTACCCAGTGACCCTTTGGGTTGGAGCACTCACTACTGACTCACTGTTATATTGTGCGTTTGCGTTTTAATTTATCACTCCCCGTGTTAGGAGTGACTTTCCCGATGTCAATATGAGACAGCAATATTTCAGGCAAACAGAGCAAATTTATGTTGGGTTGAAACACCCACTGGGATGCAGCCTTAAACCTTAAATTTAGGCTGAGAAATACACAATAACCTTGTCTCCTGCAGCTTCAGCTACATTTAGAACTGATAAAGAATACACTTTTATATTTGAAGCAAGCCACCTTTCACCAGCTGTGTCACTCTCAATGAGACAGTATTTTCTCTTTAAAATCTCAGTTTTAATTATGCAGTTTTCTTGATCAGAAGTAGGCAGCGATGCTTTTAAGTCTTAAATAGCTGGTGGAACGTAACAAAAAAACACCTTTTCTCAAATCCCCTCCATCAATTCCTGTGGAAAAAAAAAGTTGCACGGCAAAAACTAAAACAGCATTGGTGAAATGTGGTTTTAACACCCCGACAGACACCGGTACTGTGGTGTCTTGAAGCCTCATAGCATCAGTGAATGGACGTTTTTCTCCGTTTCTGAAGATAAAAGAGGATTTGCAGAGCCCTGGCATTATCATTTTTATTACAATTCTTTTTATTTTGCTTCCCTGTAGTCAGTTCCTGTTTCGCCGGCCGTCTGTCTCTCTCTATCTTCTCACCTATCTACTTCCAACTGCGTATCTCTCAGAAGCAGTGCTTGGCTGAATACTGGCATAATGCTCAATCAAAGTACTTTTAGCAAAAACTAAACAGCAGACAACAGACTTCCCACCAATCCCCTTTTTCTGATACCTCAACTCCCAGAAAGATGGAGCAGCAGTATAAACAAGTGAAGACGAATGAGAATATGGAGACACCGCTCTAGACAGAAGCGCACTGTCGACAATTCAACCTACTAAACCTGTACCTCCTCTGTTCATCGGAAGGAAAACGTTTCTCGTCTTTCCCAATCATTTTCTTTTCTCTTTTCCTCCTCCACAGTGAGGTCAGAGGTCATGGTCAGCTATAGAAGTGCAGCTCTGGAGCTGGGGGGGATTCAGTGCGATTAGGATGGATGCTTCAGTTATAGCTATGCTTCACTGTTGCAAGTCATGTAACCTGTTATACAATAATTCTGTTCGGGACATCATACCCATCATTATATTCATAAATAAACGAGATAAAGCATTAATCATATGTTTCTTTTAACGTTTTACCAACCACCATGAATCGACATTGTGATACTATTCACCATTGTAATTTTCATGACTTTGGAATGGACTGTTCTGAAAGTTGTTAGCAGAAATATTCATAATAAGATCCATGTTTCCTTTATATTGATAATGTGTCTGTGTAAGAGAAGTCAATCCCGTTGGATAAATTGTCATTACTGTCTTCGATATTTTGATGTAAGAAACACACTTCATTTTGTCCTCTTGGGAGTTGTTCTAACGCATAGGTTAGACAGAGTGGAGGAAAAGAGAGGGGTGAACTAAAAGGTCCTCTTCAAGCCTCTTCTATACAATATATACAGTAGGGCAGGGGTGTCAAACATGCGGCCCAGGGGCCAAAACCAGCCCGCCAGAGGGTCCAACCCGGCCCGCCAGAGGGTCCAATCCGGCCCGCGGGATGACTTTGCAAAGTGTAAAAATGAGTTGTTTTGATCATAAAGTAAAATACTGTTCCAGATACCTGTGACAAAATGTTTTGTGCCTTTGTAGATACAATGTGATCTGTAAGTTGTAACGCACATGTGTAAATTATAAACTAATACTATTGTTGAAATTGCACCTTTTGTTCTTAAGAAATTTCAGGTTGTTCATAATGTTTTGTAAAAAGATCAAATTTGAACATTTTCAGAATGTACGTGTACTTTTTTGCACTAAAACGAAGGGAAAAATTTGGAGTTGTCGTTATTTCTAGGTTATTATGCTATGATTTTACTGGTCCGGCCCAGTTGAGATCAAATTGTGCTGTATGTGGCCCTGAACTAAAATTAGTTTGACACCCCTGCAGTAGGGGGTCCCTTCTCCACGCTACACCAGTTTGGGGGTCCTTGGCCCGAAAAACGTTGAAGACCCCTGTTCTAACGTATCTCTGACAAAAGAGACCTTTCAGAATGTTTTAATTCCACTGAGGTCATAGTTTTTCTTGTTTTCATTTTAGGCAGTTCCATTTACACCTTACACCTCACATTTTCGGTGGTGGATTATGTAGCAGATTTAAGGTGAGACTAACACCTTAAATCTTTGGTCAACTAAGACTCGGAAGTTTCGGAAGTAAGTTTAATTTTCTTTGACCCATTTTATTCACTCTTTTTATTTATTTTTCTTGGTCCTAAATTTTGTTCACAATTTTCAACCAGGTGTCCTAAGTTTTTGCAGAAATTTGAACCAAGTGTTTTGCAGGTGTCTCAAATTCCCCAGGTTAAATACACCTAGACATTGAGCCAGTGGATGAAGATAGTGGACTTAAACCTTTTAATTGTCTTGTTTTCCTCCCTTTGAAATATTTTTTGGACTGCCTAATTTATTTAGTCATTAATATTAATCCCTGAAAACCTTCATGTCCAAATTCCGAGCAAGAATTGCAAGTGTCGACTAATAAAAATCATCTATTTGATTTAATTTATGCTCCATCCAATCTTTTTATTTCCCTACCCCCAGAGAAGAGGCAATACTAGTTATGTTTTACTTTCATAAGAAAAGAAGGGGAAGAATATAGGCCAGGTGGTCATACAGGAAAAACAATGTTTGCAGTATTTGGCCACAAAGGGCCTTCCTAAAATACACTCTTAACCCTGGACATACATTTTCTGGGGCACCAGGCCCATTGGCCAACTTAGCCATTTAACCTCTTAAACCTGACACTATTTCAGTTAGGATACAAGGAAATGCCATTTGACACACTGCACTACACTTCAAGGGCTACTACTACTACTACTACTACTACTACTACTACTACTACTACTACTGTAGTACTACTACAGTATTTCTACTGTATGTAGAAATACATAGTTGTGATGTTACTATGGTGTCCACTTTCAGACCGACTCCTTTTTGGCAATAATGAGTGCTTATTGCACGTCCCCTTCTGGGACTATCACCCACAATCTGTGCTCTATGAAACCAAGGACTTATCTGTTGAGAAAATGTAAGAACTAAACTGACTAACAAACTGAAATGGAGATGCACAAAGAAGAATGACCAGGTTGACAGAAAAATTATAGAAAAGCCGAAGTGCAATGTATCGAAAGACTTTAGCTGGTAAAGAGTGCTTACATTCTTAATATGTTGCAGTTGTAATGAGGATTAGAATGAACACACTGAAGTCCAGGAATTCTAAATCTTCTAATTCACATATTACTAAATACAATATGAAGTACCAGAGACCTTATTTGAACATCTGTCTGCTAAATGTCCCCACTTTGCTGTCATAATCCTTAATGACCAAACGTCCAGTACAAGAACAACAGCAGTGCGATTTAAACCTACATCTCTAAATTGACTGGATCCTAAACCCAGCACCATCATCCAGCAGCATCACAACATCACAGTTCTTTGTGCTTTGTTGACCACTCAATCAATTAAGCATTTGCATAACACTGTTTTCACTACTTTTGTTTAGTGATACAGTTTGCTGCACAAAAGACTTATCCTTCTAATAAAATATAATATTAGTTGAATAGTAAAGGACTAATGGACTCAAATGACGATTGATATGCATCTGCATCAGCATTGTTAGGCTGATAATGCACAGTTTTATGTGTCTGTCAAACATAATGACCCTGAATTTCACTGGCCTCTAGCTGAGCTCAGACAAAACTTTCACTCGTGACTGGTCAAGACCTATATGTACACTGTCTCGAGTGATTGGTATAAGTATGCATGCATCAACAGTTACCAGCCCACACTCACTTAGAACATCAAGAGAAACTACACAAAATATTTTAAAAACAGGTGGAAAATGAAGAAATTGTGGGAAAGTTAGAAAGAAAATAGCATTCATAGCTGGGTGGAAATGCAAACAATGTCAATAGTTGTAACAGTTAACGAATACAAATGGTAAGATTATGATCCAACAAAACATAAAGAAATCCAATGTATCAAGAGCAACAAAATGAGTCAAGTGAAATAAAAATGAATATGGTCATCATGGAGAACTATAAACAACTAATTACCTTTTTACTTTCTCTGTCATGCGCACCCACACAACTAGATGAAGAAACGAACAATCCAAACAGTCAGGGGAATGTGAGAACATACTGCACTTCTCAAGTACAGAGGGAATATAGTGTGTCTTCACAGTTTGTATTTCTTACAATCTTATTCTTCAAATATTTAATATAAGCATGCTGGCACAGCATTGATAGGGGAACAAAAAGCATGAAAGGATATTAATGAAGTAAGCAAAACCAAAGGACTGATACCAGTAGAGGAGTCAGAGCCTGATGCAACACTGTATTTGTGCTTGTTTGTGTTTAAAGGCCAAAACAGTGTGTGATCCCAGTGAAACGTTCAGAAAAGTGCCTTCTAATGAATGTATGATAGAGACACAAAAACAAATTTAATACAAAAACAGTTTCTGATGCATTCAAAAGAATTATCTCACTTATACACACACATATATATATATAATATATATATATATATATATATATATATATATATATATATATATATATATATACGCACACACACACCTACAAATACACACTTGAGACACTATGCTTGTAAGCAAATTGTCAATATATTCTGTCCACACAAGCAAAACAATGTCTTCCTGACAAGTGACCTCTTGTTGTCATGGTTATAATGACTGTCCTCCGTCTACACAGGAGGCGTAACGTTAGCTGGATGTTAGCCAAGCAGCAGCAACTTCAGTGCTGGGAGTAACTGTAATTCACTACTTTTGGAGAGAACTAGAAGCGTAAATAATTACTTTTTAAATTAAATACAATTACTGAAATTTAAATGGTCTCGTTACTCGTCACTTTTGTCTTGATCGTAGCAGACCAAAACTCTCCAGACTTTGACCGCGTTATCACGTCAGTCAGTAGCAGAGAGAGAGATGACGGCAGCTAAGCTAGGTTAGCATATAGCATATTGTGCCTATACAATAAGCTTGAGTTTCTACACAAGCTTATTGTATAGTCAAGATAATACAAGTACAGCCTCCAGGTAGAAACGCTGGTGGCAAAGTATTAATTAGTCCTATCATTAAAGAGAGACATGACGTTGAGTCGTACCTGCTGATTTATCGTTACGTTGCTGGCATGGCTAAAAATATTGACAAAAGCCATTTTAACCAGGTAGGGCCTACTGTTAAAAAACACTCCCCTGGAACAGTGTAATGGGGCGGTAACAACTAAATACCTCCACAGTACAGAATGTTCCCTTTTTTTTTACACTAGTTACATAAAGAAAGTAGAAGCAGTGGTGGAAATTAACTTGGTTTTGTCCACCTGCCTCTGTGGTCTTATTCTCAACACCATCTAAAACAGTTTTACATACAACCTCTAAATAAAGTGTTCCTTCCTTCTAGGTGAGTGGCCATCTTTCATCTTTGAAATGTTTATGCATTGACACACCTACAAAATCTAAATTGTAAAGTTTTCTCTCTTTAGCCTCTCTAGTCCTTTTTTTGAGCCGTATTGGAGGATTCTCTGTAGTGTACAAAGTAAATGGCCCACACTGAGCTACATCATTTTAATGTTGGCAACATCTTATCTGAATAATAGCTTTTTATTTCCTGTACCTGGTTCAATAATGAATGGAGTTTTGACAAACAACATTACCCAACATAATTTAATCATGGGGATACTGCTAATGTGGGAGACACACACACACACACACACACACACACACACACACACACACACACACACACAAACACACACACACACACACAAGCATGGCTGTAGTTGAAATGACATTGTATGAAATAACTTACATTATTAAGTAAATGCTCATATTACAATAAACCTAAATTGCTCAGTCTAACTTTAAACCCACCCTAAATTAACCTAATTCTTAACCAGTAACCGTAAAAGTAACTGTTTTTACTGTGAAGACTGAACAACTTAGCTTAGAAAACCAGGGTATAGAAAATAAAACATTCTGCTTCACAAAAACATTATTTTTTCTTCTTACTTTTATTTTGCATACTTTTGTGAAATACTGTACAGATGCACCTATTCAGGCTTCAAAAACTGTTGAAATTAAATAGCTTGAGAACTGACAATACTTTTATTTGAACTGTTCACTATGCTGTAATTTCATATTTCATTTTAATTTAGTTTATGAAGGACAATGTTAATCTGGTCTATCGATCTGTCCGACACTTTGGTCCAGAGGAAGATACAGTCTGTTGACATTCATGGTACCCAGACAATGAATCATACTGTTCCTTTGTGAACCTTTTGATCTTAGTATGACCTTTCCCTTAGTTCTGCCCAAAACCCAGAGTATCAACTTTGTACATTCGATAAATAATTACCGCATTCCCATAAAATCAGACATTCATGGTCCCCAAAAGGCGAAATCTATATTCCCATGGCCTTCCTCAACCACCACTCTAGCATCAAGATTTCCACTCACACACGAGATTTTGCATAATTTAATTGTTGCCAGAGCAGCACAAAATCTTCAATATGTTGTTTGTGTCATCTTAATGCAAATTATTCATATCGTGAATCATAATAAGCGCAACAGCTTCCGGGAGTCACTTTCACAGCTGTAGGTCTTTTGGTTTTGTTTGCAAAAGACAGCAGAGAAACATAAACACACAGTGACTTCTTACTATTTGCCGGCCTTTAGGGAAGGGTAGTCTAGTCCAGCGGTCCACAACCTTTTTTATGTCACGGACCGCTTTCATGTAAGATAATATGTTCACGGACCAGGGGGGGGAATAAATATGACGAAATAAAACAATACGGCCGGCATAAAAACAAATATAAAGTGCAGAAAAAAAGTTTACGCCCCCGATTAAAAGCTAAAGAAGAATGGATCATCTCTTTCAGAAATATCAAACACATCGACCCCACAGATCTCACCACCCTGATCAACTCCTACCTCATCCCTCTCCCATCCTCTTCCCCTGCTGACTTGGTGAGTCACTACAATTACTGTCTATCCTCCTCGCTTGACGCCCTGGCCCCCATCAAAACCCACACAGTGTCCTTTGCCCACACCGCTCCTTGGTTCACCTCCAACCTTCGACTGTTCAAAACAACTGGTCGTCAACTTGAACGGCTGTGTAAAAAGACCAAACTATCAGTACACACCCAAATCTATGCTTATCACCTACATCACTACAAGAACGCCATCTCAACTGCCAAATCCACCTACTACTCCAACCTTATCAGCACTGGCACTGGTAACACGAGAGCCCTTTTCTCAACTCAGCCACCTACTTCATCCCCCCAGAACCCTCCCACCTAATATCTCCCCTGAACGCTGCACTGACTTTCTGCAGTTGTTCAGCTCCAAAGTAAGCAACATCTACCTATTGCTGGCCTCATCAGGCATCCCCTCGATGGACCCACTCTGGATGGCCACCACGGTCCAACAACCCACCAGCACCCTCTCCAACTTCACTCCAGCATCAGAAGCCACCATCTCCAAGCTCATCTGTAAAGCCAAATGCACCACCTTCCAGCTTGATCCCCTCCCCACTACCCTCGTCAAAGCCTGTCTGCCATCCATTTCCCCCATGATCACTAATATAATTAACTCCTGCCTCATTACTGGAACTGTACCCCCCACCCTCAAAATGGCTGCAATCACACCCACCCTCAAAAAACCCAATGCTGACCCAGCTGACCTTAACCACTACAGGCCCATCTCCAACCTTCCCTTCATTTCAAAAACCATTGAGAGGGTGGTTGCCGCTCAACTCCAGTCCCACCTCGACTCAAACAACCTCCATGAACTCTTCCAATCTGGTTTCCGCTCAATGCACAGTAACCAACGACCTCCTCCGTGCAGCTGACTCTGGACTGCTCACCATCCTCATCCTCCTCGACCTCACCGCTGCCTTCGAGACAATCTCCCACCCACTACTCCTGGCACGCTTGGCTGACATTGGGATCACTGGTGTTGCACTCTCCTGGTTCTCCTCCTACCTTACCAACTGACAACAGTTTGACCAGCTGGGGAACCACAGGTCAGGGTGTTCTCCTGTTTCACTGGGTGTCCCCCAGGGGTCAGTATTGGGTCCACCTCTATTCATCATTTACCTCCTCCCCCTGGGCACAATCCTCCGTCACCATGGCATCCACTTTCACTGCTATGCTGACGACAAACAAGTGTATATCTCAACCAAAACCCACCACCGCCCTCCCCCCAACCTCCCTCACCACCTGCCTCCAGGACATCAGGAGCTGGATGAGCAGGAACTTCCTGAAGCTAAACAGTAGCAAAACTGAGGCCCTGCTCATCGGCTCCAAAAACACTCTCTCCAAAATCCTAACCACCCCACCCCCAAACATCATGATGGACGGCTTCCCTGTATCATTCATCAGCCAAGTCAAAAGCCTTGGCGTCATCCTGGACAGCACCCTTTCGTTTGCACCACACGTAAAAAACATCACCCGGACTGCCTTCTTCCATATCCACAACATTTCCAGACTCCGCCCATCCCTGTCACAATCCAGCACTGAAATCCTGGTTAATGCATTTGTCACATCCCTGATTGACTACTGTAATGCTATCCTCTCTGGCCTACCCACAAAACTACTCAACAGACTCCAAATCATTCAAAACTCGGCTGCCCAGATCATTACCCGCACCATATCGTCTGACCACATCACCCCCATCCTCATCCAACTTCACTGGCTCCCTGTTCAACACCGGATTGATTACAAAAACCTTCTGCTCACATACAAAGCCCTCAACAATCTCGCCCCCACCTATCTCTCAAACCTCCTCCAGGAATACACCCCCTCCCGCTCCCTGCGCTCATCCTCAGCCGGACTCCTGACTGTCCCCACCTCCCGCCTCAGCATCAGGAGCCAGGGCTTTTAGCTACACCGCGCACAGGCTCTGGAATTCTCTGCCTCCACACATCAAACAGTCTGACTCCATTACGACTTTCAAATCCCACCTCAAAACCCACCTGTTTAAACAGGCCTACTCACTCTAAAACACAATCAACTTGTTATCACAGTTCCTCCTTTCACTCCGTCACTCCACACTCTGTCTTGCCTGTTTTCTCTATGTCGGTTTGACTAACTTGTTATCCGTCTTTGTTTTAGTTGTTTTAACTTTTAAATGCACTGTAAGGCAACCTTGGGTGTCCTGAAAGACGCCTCTAAATAAAATGTATTATTATTATTATTATTATTATTATTATTATTATTATTATTATTATTATTATTATTATTATTATTATGTGTAGTGCACTCTCATGTGTTGATGTGGTGGCCATCAGTAATTGTTTATGTCCTTCTTGTTCATGTTTTTTTCTTTCAAAAAACTCCAAAGGCTTGTCTTTTAATGCCGGGTGCCGGCGAAGCCGTTATGAAGGCTTCGTTGCCTCATTTGCAAGCCTGTATATTATGCAGAGCAGCGCATGAGAATCACCTGTAGCGGTAAACACGTAAGTAGGACTCCTGATATTGTCTTTTAAATGTCTCATCATTGGTTCTTTTCCCTTTAAAGACGTTTGTTTTCCACTCATTGTTGCTTGTGGGTTTAATTTTTTTTAAGTAAAGTATCACGTGACAGACGAGCGTCTTGACATGTGTCAAGAGACACAGACGCACAAACAGATGCATCTGGTGATTTTTCAAAATAAAACCCTTCAAAATAAAATATTTTTTATTCAATCTTTCTGTGCGGCCCGGTACCAAATGAACTAGTCCAGTCTAGTCCACTGCATGAACAACCAACTTGCTAACTGACCACCCCATGGGTGGTCTGAGTGTGCGCGTGCATGTATTCCTTTGCACGTTCACATTTGTATGCATGTGTCTGCGAGTGGGTCTTTGGATATCTGGATTTGACATAACATGACTCTGCAGATTTAATGAGGGAAAAGGCAAAAAAGCTGCTGGCGTTTTGTGATGTGTCACCAATCTGAGTGTCTCCCAAATGGAGCTTCATAAAGTGCAGTTGTTGTTGTTTACCCTATAACTGCAGTGAATACATTGACATTATCTTTTTTTATATAATCCTAAATATATACCGCCTTCTCTATATTTATGTGATGCCCTGAAAGGCAGATTTACATATATTAACATTTCATAATATTAATCCTATTTTCCCTAAATAAACACCACTGCATCCTACAGAATGTGTCAAGAGCACCCTGTTTATTCTATATGGAGACTCTTTTCATTAGAGCACTTTTTCCTCTGAATATCTCTCATTTTCGAAGTGGAACCACAGCATCATATTGCTTCAAAGTGCAGTTTCCCCTTCTCCCTCTCTAGGCTCACTATTGATTCTAAATAAAAGCAGAAGCACATGATGTCATAGGATTACCCCAATGTAAACTTAAATTGGTAATTATTCTATAAAATACAATTTAAGCTTAACAAAATTTAGTTTTGTGTTTTAGCTAGAGACATTTAGCAACATTTAGATAGTGTGTGAAGTATAGTTTCAGGGGATGTCAACATCCTTAATTAATATATACACATCCCCTGAAAACCTAAAAATATATTTTTATTTATGCATTATTTATATACTTACAACTTATAAACATGATTCATTCTGACTGGAAATGAGTTGGATGAATGTGTAGTCACAGCACAGGTGTTTTTTTGTGTGAACTGGTGAATTTCATTTTGTCATCTATATCCCAGGCTGCTCCTCAATCCATTTGATTTTATAAAGAGCCAGTGGATAAACTGACTACTGGCTCATACATCATCCAAATCAGATTTGTTTGCACTGTAAAAAGTTCACATTTGTTGTAATGTACCTTAACCCTTAGGAGTCGACATTCACACCGGCGTGATCAGATCACATGGCCTGCTTAAAATCAACAGTCCGGCCAACATTGCTGACTGCTTCTGAAACTACAGGCTTGAAACTCTCCGGCAGTCTTTGTTTAATGCAAATCGACCCAGTAAAAACGGAGATACGATGATATAAGGTTGATGCAAAAAATATATTTTTTTGCACGCTCAAAAGTATGAGAAATGCAATGTGGCGGCCATTACGTATTTTAAATCTTCGCCGTATTTTGTCATTTTACGAAGCGGAAAATAACGCTGGAGACTGTAGATCCTGCTCCACAGGTAGCATTTACCAGGGAGGGGGTGGGGTAATCGAGTAAACGGAGTGATGCGAAGCAAAACGAAGCAAAATGAGGCGATACGGAAATAGGCGGAAATAGACTGAAAGAGACGAAGGGAGACGTAAAGAGACGAAGGGAGGCGGCGATTGAAGGAAAGTGACAGAAACAATTGAGAATTGAGAGATAGTTAGATAGATTTAGTATTGGTCCTAATACAAGATACAACTGCACATGTTAGAGTGGCCTTTTATTGTGACCAGCCTAAGGATAAGGTATATAAATATATGATGCAATAATCATGCGGTCTAATCAACATCTTGATGTGACACACCTGTGAGGTGGATGATTTATCTCAGCAAAGGAGAAGTGCTCACTAACAACATTTGAGAGAAATAGGGCTTTTGTGTACATAGAAAAAGTATTCGATCTTTGATTTCAGCTCATGAAAAATGGGAGCAAAAGCAAAAGAACTTGAGGGAATGAGGGGAAACGCCTCTGGATACACCTGCTATTTGTTCATAAAATGTGTATTTAGGTTCATGCAACCTCAAGCAACCTTTCACATTATCATAATGACATCCCATGTATATATTTCCAGCTTTCAAAATGTTTCGTTGTGCATGTTTGTGTCACCCACAGTAAAAATAATATAATTTTCTAAATCAGTTTTTACGTTTTTTTGTGTGGTTTTGGGTCCAATATGTTCATATAGTAAGTCTAAATGAAATAAATAAGCTATTTTGAGCTATTCCAGTCTGGACTAAAGCAGCATACCAACTATCTGACTGACATAACTGAAATAATGAAAAATGGAAGTAAAACAAAGGGGCCACCTCTGGGGTCTCCAGGTTTAAGTCTTCTTCAATACAGTATGGTGTTTGTTTAGTAAATTATGGTCCCATTTATAAGAATATAGATGATCAAGAAGGCTATGCTTTAGGGTGGGGTACATTGTGATTGACTGGCGGCATTGTTCAGCATTCGGTTGTACCAAAGACAGTTCTCCATGAACACAGCCTTTACGATCCAAAACATGTTCACAGTGACAATGTTAACATACTGATGTTCAGCTTTGTTTATGATGTTCACCTTCTTTCGGCTGTCAGAATGCTAAGATTAGCTGATCAGCACCAAACAGTACAGCTGAGGCTAATGGGAATGTCAATATTTGGTTATAAATGTATTCATTTATTTTAAAAGTAATATACAAAATTACATTTTGACAAAAATATGGTGCTGAAGGAAAGTGAAGTTGGTCTTGAGGATGTATCCTCTGGGGACCATGACAATCCATCCAGTAGTTATTGAGAAATTTCAGTCTAGAGCAAAGTACCGGCCCAACCGTCCGACTGATATTGCTCTCCCTACAGCTAGTGTGGCGGAAGGACCAAATGTGACATGTTATATTCGATACAGTTTGCGTAAGTGGCATTTACGCTGGGAAAATGTTTGTATTAGTTACCAAGAAAGATACTTTTCCTTTTGCTATTCAAGTTTAAAATAGGAAAGTTTTAATATTTTTTTCATGATTGAATTCTCTAAAATTATTCTCAATGGAATAACAATTTTCTCTACCAATTATTAAAGGGAAAAGAGACTTAACACATCACCAGCAAGTAGTGTTAGGAATATAGATGCAATCATAGAGGTGTGAATTACTATGTCCTGAAACAAATCCCAGCATAGAGATGCTGTCGACTGAGGTCTACCAATACAGATGGGTAAATTGTACAGTGATATTACCTGGGGACTTCACTAATGCTGGAGAAAATTACATGTGTGAATGACTCATAGCCAGGTACTACCACTGTAGAGAGGATTCAATGTGCTGTGTTGTCCTACCTATTCACATTTCTTTTGAAACCAGTCCGATTACAATACAATCTTTCCATCTGTCAGTGAAATGTGGTGTACAGCCAGATAGCAGGTTTTTATACGAAAAAAGGGTTTATTGTAATTTTCCTTGGGGTTTAGTGAATCTATTGGAGGGGAGAACAGTCGTTTTCCCTATGTCACTGTAAATGACATCTGACATTTTGTATAGAAAATGTTCCACATATATACAATGCTTTGGACTGTGACAAGGTCCTTTGAGAAATTGTACGTTTATGAGTCATAGTGTATTGCAAAGGTAAGGTCATATGTATTCCATTAGACCACATGTTTCAATATATGGCCCCCAGTGATAATGTTTTTTTTGAAAATAAGCCTTGGATTTATATATACTGTATATAAAAACAGATGTCTTAATGTGTTGTATTTTTATCATGCACTCCAGAAAATATTAATCAAACTGGTCTAAGTTTATTTTGATTAAGTATAAATACATGTTACATACTAACTTAGACTTCAATTTAAGTTTTATTTTTGGTGAAGTGAAGTAAATAACTCCTAATTGTATTAATTCACACTTGATGATTATCGCATGGGATTGAGGTGGACAAATGTCCACCTCAATCAATATGTATTTTTGCACAAAATGTATTTCTGCACAACATGTATTTCTGCATAACATGTATAATGAGCACTATATTAGTTATGAATGTAAAACACATCAGGTACGTTTCTCCTTTAAAAAGTTACAGGTCTACAAACCATCTTGTCATAACGCTGTTCTCCAAGGGGTGTGACCGCGCCACCATGGACCAATGAGAAGAGACGACACCCTTCTGTGTTGAACGAGTCAAATTGTTTATGAGAATTTTGTACACTTCCTGCTATACCAACAGATAGTTAACTGATTTAGTTCGGGCTGTGGACTTGGTGATGCAGAAAGTGCCCTCGGCTGAGAGTATTATCAAAATGCTGTTATCATCACTTTAAATAAATATTATCTTGAACATTCAGAAGTTTGCTGGATTGGTTTGAAAGGCAGTCATAGTGTCATTAGAACTTTTAAACCCCACAGTGAAACATTCTTCAACATAAAACAAATAGGTAAAGTGCTGAACATTTCAACAACAACAGATCATTAATTGGCAATGTTACACATTTCCAAGGTCATACCTTGGAAAAAACCTTGGGCAGGCTACAAAACCTCTGAGCGTGAACGTGCTAATGTCTCCATGCATCTTTAAGTAAAGACCTAGAACAATTCAGATTGCATTCGATGACAGCATTGTGTACATTTCCTCGTAAAAACAAAAAGGTTAAATAATTTCAACATGTGCAAGGTCAAGGTAAATTGGTGCATCAGAAATAATACTTGCATTTGCAGTTCTTGGCTTACGGAGTGACATTCTATGTTTTAGGCAAAATAATGGCATTTTTTTGTCATCGTATCTGTATTTATCCCAAGTGCCAAGAGATGTGATTTTAAGTGAGATTTTGCACTGCTGATCACAGTTCCCGGGGCTCATGCAGTAGCTAAGCTGAAAAGATTGTGTAGCCTTTCGTTCAGGAAAGGTCAAGCGGTGTCAGTCCTAATGTTTAGTTTATTCTATCAAGCCAACAGCGCTTTAACTGAGCCTTGAGTTATAATGACCTCAGAGTTGCTTTTTTAAGTAATGCAATATTTTTTTGCTTTGACCACTACATCAAAAGAATTTGATGCATTGCAGAGGAGTGAATTATCTGAGAGGCAACCACGCCATTTCACATCCAAGTAATTCAGTTCACACGAGTACCCTGAAAGGATAATTCTACATTTCATGTATGATACTCAGATGGCTCTTTGGCCCTGAGAGCTGGTAAAGTACCCAGGGAAAATTGGACTGTGTTTGCTGCTGCATTATAAACTGTGGAGAGTGACATACACCCTCGCAATATACAACTTTTCAATCATGCATGCATGTTATACTGCTCACTTCAATGCCGTGTTTGAAGAATATAAAATACAATTTTCCTTACGCAAATTTACCCTTCTATTTATTCTCCAGAAATATGGGAAAATATTGGCAATAACAGATTAAAAAGAGAGCATAATACAAAATATACACAACTACACTATGCCTTTTAACTTACTATTTAAAAAATTTGTGGGCATATGGATCTGCACTTTAGATTGAATCTCAGCCACATTCTGGCGATCCAACTGATCCTCTTACCGTCGTCTGGTTTATCCGTACCGGTGCGGATCGAATTTGTGCCATGCCTATTTTGAAAATACTGTAATTCTAAAAGAAGGCACTGCCAATCATGATCTTATTATTATTATTGTTATTATTATTATCTCCAACCCGGGGGATATTATGTGTTTGGTCGCGTATGTGTGTATCTGTCTGTCCGCAGCTAATCTCACATTCTACTGGACCCATCAGTCTGATGTTTTTTGTGCTAATTTATGACTCTATGCTCAAGGACCTCTCATATGGTTGTGATTCACAATTTTTGGAAAAACATATTTTAAATACACGCTTCAGGCACAGTTACGACCGAGAGACGCAGCTGAGATGCAAGCCTGCACATTGCCGCTGCTGCAGACAGCTGCATAGATACAAATTAGAGTGTATCTGATACACTCAAGACGGAATGCATTATAGCCGTGATTGTTCACACCTGGCAGAGGTGGATCCAACCGGAAGTGTGATGGCTTCAGCTGCTAAGGCCTTCCCGTTTGGTTTTTCTTTTTTCTTTTCTCCTGTGGAAGCTTGTCTGCAGTTGTTCTGCTCGTTTACTTTTGTTTAACGAGCAGTTTTACATTGTTTTTCCTATTATATAATATTTCTCAGTTAAAATGATGAAAAAGAAGAAATAACATCTGGTTCAGGATATCATACTATACGATATGAAGCAAAAACATGTTTTTCAAGGGGTGCTAAATTACTCTTTAACATAATTTGTGCATTAGATGAATTTTCATAATCTACTATCTCTTTCTGTATTATTTCATATTGGTATTAGGTGTTGCATTATCTTAACCCTTTGCCGAACCAAGCAATGTTTCAGCACTGAGCATAATTAATTTGTTTCAATAACTTGTGTTGAACTTGTACTGAAGTGGCCGTGTTCTACAGCAGGTAGGTAATATCAGTCAAGGTTTAACGAGGATTGTTCTTAAAATTGCTAAGAAGAATCTGTAAATAGGGTTACTGTGTAAGAGTTACACTTCTCATGAAAGCAACTAATGTGTCAGAATTATTTATTTTGAACAAATAACATGTATTATTTCCCGTTTGTATATATCACACAAAGGATATGACGGTGCAGTTAACACATGGGAAAGCAACATAACATAACTTCTAAACTAAAACTCCTAAAGGTAAAATTCACTACTTTGGTTAGAAGTGTATTTCCTGAGCAGGACAATGCAGCGGAATCCTTCCACCTTCTCTGAAAGTGCTGCCTCTGCTGTTTCACTGTTTCTTTTCCATTGAACCTCGAACAACAAACTGTTAGTATTCTGGCACATATATCTACACCTTTTCTGACTGGGGGGAAATCAAAGAGAGGGAACTGCAATTATGTTTCACTGCTTGCAACAGATAGAGGGGAATAAAAAGGATGAGGTTTGGGGAGATTAAAAAAATAACAGGACGAATGGTGAGAGATGGAAGGCAGGGCTTTGGGAATGGGGGTGTGAAGGTACAGATGGGGTGGGGGGTCTGGGGAATAAATCAGATGACCTATTAGGAACCACATAAAGTGGATGGGCAGAAGATGAATGTTGGGATTATGGCGTGACAAGAGAAAGCATGGAGGAACGAGGGAGAAGCAGAGTTTATAGACATATAGGGATAACCCAGCAATTGCATTACTCTCAGGAGATGCAGGTTCATTTTGCGTGATCTGCTCTGTTGCTGCTTCAAAGGGCTCCCATGGTTTTTAAATTGGACATGTCAGCAATCCTTACATGCCGTATATATATACAGTTTATTGTGCTTTCTTGTAGAGACTGCTGCCAAGCTATCCCATCTCGAAGAGGAATTTACAAAATGTTGCAAATTGTGTCGGAAGTACGAAGAGCTGTTCTCATAAAGTTTCTTTATTTCAGCCCAGTAAACTAAATATGTTTTTGTTTGGCTTTTATATATATATTATATTGTATACCTTTTTATTGTTAATGTCTTTCACATTTTCTTTTCAAACCAATATTATATTTCACCTTAAAAGATCCTCTCCAGGAACCTTACCGTGGTGGAGAGGTTTGTGTGTCCCTATGAACCTGAGAGCTGTGTTGTCTGGAGCCTTGTGCTCCTGGTAGGGTCTCCCAAGGCAAATTGGTCTCAGGCGAGGGGCCAGACTAAGAATGGTTGAAAACGACCTCATGAAAAAAAGGGAAAGAGAAGGAGAGACCCTGCCCGGAGGAAGCCTGGGGCCCCCGTCTCGAACCAGGCACAGAGGGAGGGCCCGACAGCGAGCGCCTGGTGGCCGGGTTTGCCACGGAGCCCGGTCGGGCACAGCCCAAAGAAGCTACGTGGTGCCTCCCATCTATGCATCCTGTGGGCCCACTACACACAGGAAGAACCGCTGGGGTCGGGTGCGCTGTCACACGGGTGGCAGTGATGGTCAGGGACCTCGACGGACCAGACCCGGGCAGCAGAGGCTGGCTCTGGGGACGTGGAACGTCACCTCTCTGTGGGGGAAGGAGCCGGAACTAGTACGGGAGGGGGAGCGCTACCAGTTGGATCTGGTGGCGCTTACCTCTACGCACAGTCTTGGCTCTGGAACCGTACTCCTGGATAGGGGTTGGACTCTATTCTTCTCCGGAGTTGCCCAAGGTGTGAGGCGTCGGGCGGGTGTGGGGATACTCACAAGCCCCCAGCTGAGCGCCGCTACGTTGGAGTTCACCCCAGTGGATGAGAGGGTCGCCTCTCTACGCCTTTGGGTTATGGGGGGGAAACTCTGACCATTGTTTGTGCCTATGCCCGCAAACCGCAGTTCGGAGTATTCTGCCTTCTTGGAGACCCTTCATGGAGCCCTGCAGGGGGCTCCAGTAGGGGATGGTCAGGGAAGCCGTTCGACTGAAGAAGGAGACCTTCCGGGTTATGTTACCCGGGAGGACTCTGGAAACAGTTGCAGGGTTTCAACAGACTCAAAGGGTGGCAGCCTCTGCCATGGCAGAGGCAAAGCAGCGGGTGTGGGAAAAGTTTGGAGAAGTTATGGAGAAGGACTTTCGGTCGGCACCAAGGTGCTTCTGGAAAACCATCCGGAACCTCAGGAGGGGGAAGCGGGGAACCATCCAAGCTGTGTATAGCAAGGGTGGGACACTGCTGACTTCGATTGAGAAGGTTATTGGGCAGTGGAAGGAGCACTTTGAGGAACTCCTGAATCCGACTAACACGCCCTCTATGGTAGAGGCAGAGCTGGAAGATGATGGGGGACCATCATAAATTTCTCTGTTGGAAGCCACTGAGGTAGTCAAACAACTCCACAGTGGCAAAGCCGCAGAGGTCGATGAGATCCGTCCAGAAATGCTGAAGGCTTTAGGTGTTGAGGGGCTGTCTTGGTTGACATGCCTCGTCAACATTGCGTGGAAGACTGGGACAGTGCCTAGGGGGTGGCAGACCGGGTGGTGGTTCCCCTATTCAAAAAGGGGGACCAGAGTGTGTGCCTACAGAGGTATCACACTTCTTAGCCTCTCCGGTAAAGTCTACTTCAAGGTGCTGGAAAGGAGGGTTCGGCCGATAGTCGAACCTCTGATTGAAGAGGAACAATGCAGATTCCGTCCTGGTCGTGGAACAACGGCCAACTCTTCACTCTTGCAAGGATCCTGGAGGGGGCCTCGGAGTACACCCAACCGGTCTGCATGTGTTTTGTAGATCTAGAGAAGGCGTATGACCGGCTCCACCGGGTGATACTGTGGGAGGTGCTGCGGGAGTATGGGGTGAGGGGGTCACTTCAGAGGGCCATCCAATCCCTGTACGCCCAAAGCGAGAATTGTGTCCGGATACTCAGCAGTAAGTTGGACTCGTTCCCAGTAAATTTTGGCCTCCGCCAGGGCTGCGCTTTATCACCAATCCTGTTTGTAAT